>NC_084622.1:54535068-54705068 GCF_033978795.1 Nerophis ophidion
GCAAGCCACAAACTCGGAGGAGGAACACACATTTTTGTGGACACATTTAGATTTAACATTAATGTTTAGATTTAACATATAGATTTATATTTATATATAGATTTATTTGGCATGCACACGCAGATTTGGGCAGCACGGTGGCAGAGGGGTTAGTGCAGGTGACTCACAATACAAAGGTCCTGAGTTGTCCTACGTTCAATCCCGGGCTCGGGATCTTTCTGTGTGGAGTTTGCACATTCTCCCCGCGACTGCGTGTGTTCCCTCCCGCTACTTCGGCTTCCTCCGACCGCCAACTATTTGCACCTGGGGATAGGTTGATTGGCAACACTAAAATTGGCCCTAGTGTGTGATTGTGAGTGTGAATGTTGTCTGTCTATCTGTGTTGGCCCTGCGATGAGGTGGCAACGTGTTGAGGGTGTACACCGCCTTCCGCCCGAATGCAGCTGAGATAGGCTCCAGTACCCACCGTGACCTCAAAAGGGACAAGCGGTAAAAAAATGGATGGATTATAGGCCTACTGAAACCCACTACTACCGAACAAGCAGTCTGATAGTTTATTTATCAATGATAAAATCTTAAAATTGCAACACATGCCAAGAAGGCCGGTTTAGTTTGCTAAATTGCAATTTGAAATTTCCCGCGAAGTATCCTGTTGAAAACGTCGCGGAATGATGACGCGTGCGCGTGACGTCACCGGTTGTAGCAAACATGTTCTTCCAGCACCGATCACGGCTAAAAGTAGTATGTTTTTATCGCATAATTTTTGCTGAATATTTTGCAATTTGTTCAATTAATAATGGAGACGACAAAGAAGAAAGATGTTGGTGGAAAGCAGTGTATTGCAGCCGGCTGTAGCAACGCAAACACAGCCGGTGTTTCTTTGTTTACATTCCATAAAGATGACGGTGAAGCTTTAATATGGAACAGAGCGGTCAAGCGAACACGGTTCTCTACCACATGTCAACCGGCAGGTTTCGGTGAGAAAATTGTGGTAATAAGTTGGCTCTTACCGTAGACATGAGCGGAGCTTGTGTCGTTCCTCCTGCAGCTGTCAAAGAGGCAGCTGCGACTCTCTTGGCTCCTCCGTGGCTTCCCTCAGAGACACTGGCGGTCACCACACCCCTCCGACTTTCAGGTATGACTTTATAATCTCACTAAAACACTAGTAACACAATAAGCAGATAAGGGATTTTCCAGAATTATCCTAGTAAATGTGTCTAATAGTATCTGAATCGCTCCCACTCCCCTCGTCTTTTTTTTCCTTTTCTTCTAGTCCAGGGGTGCCCATTACGTCGATCGCGATCGACTGGTCGATCTCGGAGGGTGTGTCAGTCGATCTCAAGCCAGGCATTAAAAAATAGACATAAAAATGAGCAATCATCAATCATACCAAGACTTCACTTTCGTCAGTTGTTTGACATTCTCGGCACCCGAGGATCTTGTGAGATGACGCTGGCTGCTGCGAGCTCATATTTAAGAAAAAAATCACTAACAGGGCGGACGCAGAGAAACACATTTTATTTCTAGAGACTCCGTACCTACTGTCAAAACTCTAAAGACCGACTGCACAGTTCCTGTCTTCACCATAAAATACCTGTTTCATCCCGCCTGTGCTAACAAAATAAGAGTCTCAGAAAGCTAGCGTGCACAAGCTAGCAAGCTACGGAGTTTGATGCCAATGTATTTCTCCCCCGCCCTCAGCGACCGCTTTCTCACTTGCTTGCCCACCCGCACACTCACTGACGTCACTCACCTGCTGCCAGACATTAAAGGGCCACACACATATGCTACTCTCATAACAAAGTGTTTAAAAACGAGTATGCAAGTTGGACAAATGAGATGCCAAATCCAACCACTTTCATGTGGTATTGGACAGAAAGGAGGACTTTTTTTTCCTCCATTTGAAAATGCGGACGTTATCAGCACCACTGTCTAATTCCAATCAATGCAAGTCAACAGAATCAAATACACCAACTTATATTCTTGTCTTCATGAAAGAAAGGAATCTATGTGTGTTAAACATGCTTGTATTATCATTAAACACCATTAACTTGTTAACAAAAATGTCTCTTTCATAAATAAATAAATATAAATTATAAATAGGAATGAGGTAGATCTCGACTTGGTCAATTGAAAAGTAGCTCGCCTGCAGAAAAAGTGTGAGCGCCCCTGTTCTAGTCCTTCACTCTCACTATCCTCATCCAGGAATCTTTCATCCTCGCTCCAATTAATGGGGAAATTGTCGCTTTCTCAATCAGAATCGCTCGCGCTGCTGGTGGCTATGATTATAAACAACGTGAGGATGTGAGGAGCCCTACAAAACGTGACGTCACGAGCACATCGGCTTCTACTTCCGGTAAAGGCAAGGCTTTTTTATTAGCGACCAAAAGTTGCGAACTTTATCGTCGATGTTCTCTACTATATCCTTTCAGCAAAAATATGGCAATATCGCGAAATGATCAAGTATGACACATAGAATGGACCTGCTATCCCCGTTTGAATAAAAAAAAAAATCTCTTTTCACTAGGCCTTTAAGTGTACAAAGGTCACTACAAGGTGCACTTTGAGATTTGTTATTGAAATGCAAAGTGCTGTATAAATGAAATATATTATTATTACAAAAAGTGTATTGGATTGGATTAAACTCAAAAACATTTGAGTCATCTCACACCTTATCCGAGCAAGACACTCTTCTCCGCCATCTCTCCATCTGCATAAACTATGTGTTGCAATTGTTGGTTTATACCAAGCAAATTGGCATAATTGCCCTGATAGAGGAACATGTGTGTTTACATTTTCCCTGTCAGCGTGTGTTGTTTGGACTTAAACGTCAGTGTAAACAAGGCTAATGTTTGAAATGATGTTGTCTCCATGGATGGATGGCTACTATCAGAGCAGGGTTGGAAAGCTTTCAGGGCCCTGCAGGAAGGGCGCAGTGGCGACTATTTTCTGCTTCTCAAATTAGATTTACTTTTTTGTCACAGGATTTACACACACGTTGTCACAACACGACCGAATGAAATGTTCCACTTTCAATTCACACTAGTAACACTGCCCACTAGCCCACTCTGAATGGGCGTGTGGAACAAACGCAACGCAACACACACACATTCTTGTATTCGTTACCTTCTTGAGACCTCTGAAAAATTCCAATCTCTTCAGGACCACCCTTTCTAGATATAGAAAGGGTGGTCGGAATCTGAGTCAAAATTTTACAAGAAAAACTTAACATTAGTGCAATTTCATGATAAAAGTTGGAATTTTACTCAATGACAGTCGCAATTTTACAAGAAAAGCTTAAATTTTGGGCAATTTTATGAAAATAGTCGTAATTTTACTCGACCAAAGTCAAAATTTTATGAGAAAACTTTAAAATGTTGGCAACCTTATAGTAATAATCGGCATTTTACTTGACAAAATGATGAAAAAAGTCATAGTTTCGCTCCAAAAAATTATGTATTTTATAAAAACAACAAAAAAAAATTCAATATTGTCATAAAAGTCAGTATTTTGTATGACGAATGTCACCATTTTGCATAAAAAGAAGTAATAATTTTACATAAAAAAGTAATAATTTCAAGAGAAAATATTGCAATATTACAGAAACAGAAAAAATATGAACATTTTCCCAACTTTATTAGAAAAAAATCGACACATTCTGGGAAAAAGACTGCATTTAGTTAATTTTTTTTGTAATTGTTTTTTAATCTTTCTTATTTACTACAAGTCATTGAAGTATGTCTCTATATAAATATTCATTTATTTATTTTTTAATCAATTTTGGCCGAAGGGTGCCAATTTCAATGTCTTACACACACTTGTTATTCCATATTTTGGCCAGAGGGGGAGCACCTCAAATTTTTACACACACTTGTTATTTCATATGTCAATTTTTTTTGGGGACCACCCTAATTTGGATATATATCATCATTGGGGGTGCAAATGAGACATTCTCTATTAGATGCAATTGTTTTCTTTATTGAGACCATGATTTTGGTCCTCATATGGAAGGTACTTTTCCTTGTGGATGTCTCAAAAAGGATACAAATACAAGATCTCACACACACACACACACATTCGTTACCTTCTTGAGACCTCTGAAAATTGTATACCTCTTCAGGACCACCCTTTCTAGATGTATAAAGATTTGTATTTATAATATATACAAACTATGCAAAGATAAAAAAGCTTGTTGTGAAAAATGAGTTGGAACTTCATAAGAAAAAGGTCACAATTTCACAAGTAAGACTCAGAATCCGAGTCAAAATTTTACAAGAAAAACTGAACATTAGTGCAATTTCATGATAAAAGTTGGAATTTTACTCAATGACAGTCGCAATTTTACACGAATAGCCTAACATTTTGGCAATTTTATGAAAAGTGTCCTAATTTTACTCGACCAAAGTCACAATTTTATGACAAAAACTTTAAAATGTTGGCAACGTTATAGTAATAATCGTCATTTTACTTGACAAAATGACGAAAAAAGTCATAGTTTCGCTCAAAAAAATTATGTATTTTATAAAAACAACAAAAAAAATTTCAATATTGTCATAAAAGTCAGTATTTTGTATGACGAATGTCACCATTTTGCATAAAAAAGTAATAATTTTACATAAAAAAGTAATAATTTTAAGAGAAAATATTGCAATATTACAGAAACAGAAAAAATAGGAACATTTTCCCAACTTTATTAGAAAAAAATCGACACATTCTGAGAAAAAGACTGCATTTAGTTAATTTTTTTTGTAATTGTTTTTTAATCTTTCTTATTTACTACAAGTCATTGAAGTATGTCTCTATATACATATTTATTTATTTATTTTTTAATCAATTTTGGCCAAAGGGTGCCAATTTGTATTTCTTACACACACTTGTTATTCCATATTTTGGCCAGAAGTGGAGCACCTCAAATTTTTACACACACTTGTTATTTCATATGTCAATTTTTTTGGGGACCACCCTAATTTGGATAGATTTCATCACCGGGGGTGCAAATGAGACATTCTCTATTAGATGCAATGATTTTCCTTATTGGGACCATGATTTTGGTCCTGATATGGAAGGTACTTTTCCTTGTGGATGTCTCAAAAAGGATACAAATACAAGATAACACACACACACACACACACACACACACATTCTTGATTCGTTACCTTCTTGAGACCTCTGGAAAATTCCGATCTTTTCAGGACCACCGTTTCTAGATATATAAAGATTTGTATTTATAATATATACAAACTATGCTAATATAAAAAAGCCTGTTGTGAAAAAGGAGTTGGAACTTCACAAGAAAAAGGTCACAATTTCACAAGTAAGACTCAAAATCTGAGTCAAAATTTTACAAGAAAAACTGAACATTAATGCAATTTCAAGATAAAAGTTGGAATTTTACTCAATGACAGTCGCAATTTTACAAGAAAAGCCTAACATTTTGGCAATTTTATGAAAAGTGTCTTAATTTTACTCGACCTAAGTCACAATTTTATGAGAGAACTTTAAAATTTGGGCAACTTTATAGTAATAATCGGCATTTTACTTGACAAAATGATGAAAAAAGTCATACTTGCGCTCAAAAAAATTATCTATTTTACAAGAACAAAAAAATTGTCAAGATTGTGATACAAGTCAGACTTTTGTACGACAAATGTCACCATTTTGCGTAAAAAAGTAATAATTTGAAGAGAAAATATTGCAATTTTACAGAAACCAAAAAAAAAAGACATTTTTCCCAATTTAGAAAAAAATAGACACGTTCTGAGAAAAAGACTGCATTTAGTTAAAAAAAAAAATGTTTTAATTGTTTTTTAATCTTTCTTATTTACTACCAGTCATTGCATTATGTCTCTATATACATATTTATTTTATTTATCAATTTTGACCAAAGGGTGCCAATTTCAATTTCTTACACACACTTGTTATTTCATATGTCAATTTTTTTTTTTGAGACACCCTAATTTGGATGGATTCCATCACCGGGGGTGCAAATGAGACATTCTTCTATTAGATGCAATGGTTTTCCTTATTGGGACCATGATTTTGGTCCTGATATGGAAGGTACTTTTCCTTGTGGATGTCTCAAAAAGGATACAAATACAAGATAACACACACACACACACACATTCTTGATTCGTTACCTTCTTGAGACCTCTGGAAAAATTCCGATCTCTTCAGGACCACCGTTTCTAGATATATAAAGATTTGTATTTATAATATATAGAAACTATGCTAATATAAAAAAGCCTGTTGTGAAAAAGGAGTTGGAACTTCACAAGAAAAAGGTCACAATTTCACAAGTAAGACTCAAAATCTGAGTCAAAATTTTACAAGAAAAACTGAACATTAATGCAATTTCAAGAGAAAAGTTGGAATTTTACTCAATGACAGTCGCAATTTTACAAGAAAAGCCTAACATTTTGGCAATTTTATGAAAAGTGTCTTAATTTTACTCGACCTAAGTCACAATTTTATGAGAGAACTTTAAAATTTGGGCAACTTTATAGTAATAATCGGCATTTTACTTGACAAAATGATGAAAAAAATCATACTTTCGCTCAAAAAAATTATCTATTTTACAAGAACAACAAAAAAATTTTCAAGATTGTGATACAAGTCAGACTTTTGTACGACAAATGTCATCATTTTGCGTAAAAAAGTAATAATTTGAAGAGAAAATATTGCAATTTTACAGAAACAAAAAAAATGACATTTTTCCCGATTTAGAAAAAAATAGACACATTCTGAAAAAAAAAACTGCATTAAGTTAAAAAAAAATTGTTTTAATTGTTTTTTAATCTTTCTTATTTACTACCAGTCATTGCATTATGTCTCTATATACATATTTATTTTATTTATCAATTTTGACCAAAGGGTGCCAATTTCAATTTCTTACACACACTTATTTCATATGTCAATTTTTTTTTTGGAGACACCCTAATTTGGATGGATTCCATCACCGGGGGTGCAAATGAGACATTCTTCTATTAGATGCAATGGTTTTCCTTATTGGGACCATGATTTTGGTCCTGATATGGAAGGTACTTTTCCTTGTGGATGTCTCAAAAAGGATACAAATACAAGATAACACACACACACACACACATTCTTGATTCGTTACCTTCTTGAGACCTCTGGAAAAATTCCGATCTCTTCAGGACCACCGTTTCTAGATATATAAAGATTTGTATTTATAATATATAGAAACTATGCTAATATAAAAAAGCCTGTTGTGAAAAAGGAGTTGGAACTTCACAAGAAAAAGGTCACAATTTCACAAGTAAGACTCAAAATCTGAGTCAAAATTTTACAAGAAAAACTGAACATTAATGCAATTTCAAGATTTTACTCAATGACAGTCGCAATTTTACAAGAAAAGCCTAACATTTTGGCAATTTTATGAAAAGTGTCTTAATTTTACTCGACCTAAGTCACAATGTTATGGGAGAACTTTAAAATTTTGGCAACTTTATAGTAATAATCGGCATTTTACTTGACAAAATGATGAAAAAAGTCATACTTTCGCTCAAAAAAATTATTTATTTTACAAGAACAACAAAAAAATTGTCAAGATTGTGATACAAGTCAGACTTTTGTACAACAAATGTCACCATTTTGCGTAAAAAAAGTAATAATTTGAAGAGAAAATATTGCAATTTTACAGAAACAAAAAAAAATGACATTTTTCCCAATTTAGAAAAAAATAGACACATTCTGAGAAAAAGACTGCATTTAGTTAAAAAAAAATGTTTTAATTGTTTTTTAATCTTTCTTATTTACTACCAGTCATTGCATTATGTCTCTATATACATATTTATTTTATTTATCAATTTTGACCAAAGGGTGCCAATTTCAATTTATTACACACACTTGTTATTTCATATGTCAATTTTTTTTTTTTGAGACACCCTAATTTGGATGGATTCCATCACCGGGGGTGCAAATGAGACATTCTCTATTAGATGCAATGATTTTCCTTATTGGGACCATGATTTTGGTCCTGATATGGAAGGTACTTTTCCTTGTGGATGTCTCAAAAAGGATACAAATACAAGATAACACACACACACACACACATTCTTGATTCGTTACCTTCTTGAGACCTCTGAAAAATTCCGATCTCTTCAGGACCACCGTTTCTAGATATATAAAGATTTGTATTTATAATATATAGAAACTATGCTAATATAAAAAAGCCTGTTGTGAAAAATGGAACTTCACAAGAAAAAGGTCACAATTTCACAAGTAAAACTCAAAATCTGAGTCCAAATTTTACAAGAAAAACTGAACATTAATGCAATTTCAAGAGAAAAGTTGGAATTTTACTCAATGACAGTCGCAATTTTACAAGAAAAGCCTAACATTTTGGCAATTTTATGAAAAGTGTCTTAATTTTACTCGACCTAAGTCACAATTTTATGAGAGAACTTTAAAATTTGGGCAACTTTATAGTAATAATTGGCATTTTACTTGACAAAATGATGAAATAAGTCATACTTTCGCTCCAAAAAATTATCTATTTTACAAGAACAACAAAAAAATTGTCAAGATTGTGATACAAGTCAGACTTTTGTACGACAAATGCGTAAAAAGACTGCATTTAGTTAAAAAAAAAATGGTTTTAATTGTTTTTTAATCTTTCTTATTTACTACCAGTCATTGCATTATGTCTCTATATACATATTTATTGTATTTATCAATTTTGACCAAAGGGTGCCAATTTCAATATCTTACACACACTTGTTATTTCATATGTCAATTTTTTTTTTTGGAGACACCCTAATTTGGATAGATTTCTTCACCAGGGGTGCAAATGAGACATTCTCTATTAGATGCAATGGTTTTCCTTATTGGGACCATTGAGTATGCCTACTTTGTCTTGTTATATTCTTATTTTACTGTTATATTCTTATTCCCATTGTTTTTTATTCTTTTTGTAATATTTCTCTATTTTGTTTCCTTTTAAACCCCCATTATTTACTTTTTACTTTTTTTTTTTTTTTAGATTGATCTCAACTCTGTACACTGCTGCTGGAATTTTAATTTTCCTGAAGAAACTCTCCTGAAGGAATCAATAAAGTACTATCTATCTATCTATCTATCTTAAACAAGAACACACACACACACACACACACACACACACACACTTGGTAGGGATTGAGACTTGAGTGTCATCATCCCTGGCAAAGTCTTCGCATATGAATTCCAAACCATTCACACCAAACTATGATTGCCACTATTATTTGTCCCATTTACTCTCTTCATGTGCCCACTCTTTGTTCTATTCCCAGGAAACACTTTTCACTTCAACGATCACAAACTAGTGTGACAATGTACAGTACTATGACAAATCATTTTGTGACAAATGATACTGTACTTTAGTGCTGTCAAACGATATATTTCTTTGTCAAAACAATCACACTTTTGAATTGTGAATAATCATGATAAATCACCGTAAATGTATGTACTTGCTTGCTTAATGAAAATCACCTTAAATTAAAAAGCCCTAATATAATTATAAATTGTTATCAAAATTAGGGAATACATATTTGGACTGGCTGGCTTCAATGGCAAAAATCCAAGTAATTAGAATGAGAGCCCATTGTCATGTTTGCTTTTGTTTACTTATTTTGTACAATGGACTTGATTTTGCTGTGACAGTTTTATACGATGACATCAATGCAAGTCTTTACTCACGGGGATCCCCACAGTGAACACTAGATGTCTCTATTTGTAACCTAATGGTGTGTTTTAACATACACACACTACTGTATGTACACTGGTATTATACATTGATGATGGCAACCATTTATTTTTAATGGCATTCATGTGCATCAAGGTGAGAGACAATAAAGTTCATGGAACAGCTTTGTGTTTTTGAACTTGTCTCACAGTAGGGGAATCCAAACCTTTTCCATTGCATGTAGAGGGAGTGACTTTGATATCCTTTTATTCATAAATCAATACATTGTAAAATATTAAATATGCACCTGGGGATAGGTTGATTGGCAACACTAAATTGGTCCTAGTGTGTGAATGTGAGTGTGAATGTTGTCTGTCTATCTGTGTTGGCCCTGTGATGAGGTGGCGACTCGTTCAGGGTGTACCCCGCCCTCCTTCGGAATGCAGCTGAGATAGGCTCCTGCACCCCGAGCGACCCCGAAAGGGATAAACGGTAGAAAATGGATGGATGGATGTTAAAAGAGAAATCAAGCAGATATTAACAGTAAATGAACAAGTAGATTAATAATTCATGTTCTACCACTTGTCCTTAAAATTTTTCACATAATAATAAAATGGAAAATGACACAGTATGTTACTGCATACTTCAGCAGCTAAATTAGGAGCCTTTGTTTGCTTACTAACTAATAAAAGACAAGTTATCTTGTATGTTCACTATTCTATTTAAGGACAAACTTGCAATAAGAAACATATGTGTCATGTACCGTAAGATTTTTGGTAACTCTTTAAGATGGGTAAAATATTATGTTAATAAGCAACCAATTAATGGTGAACATGTTCCCTATAATAAAGTGTTGCCAAAAAAATCTTACCTCAAAATTATTGTTTATGAGTAACCCTAACCTCATCGCTAACCCCAACCCTACCCTAACCCTAACCCCCTTGTTCCCCTGGTGTCCAAACAAGTCAGTAACACTTTAGTAAGGGGAACATATTTTGTAGATAAGCAACCAATTAATGGTGAATATGTTCCCCATAATAAAGTGTTACCGTCTTGGTAACACTGTTTGGACACCAGGGGAACATATAAGGCAGGGGTCACCAACGTGGTGCCCGTGGGCACCAGGTGGCCCGTAAGGACCAGATGAGTAGCCCGCTGGCCTGTTCTAAAAATATCAAATAGCAGCACTTACCAGTGAGCTGCCTCTATTTTTTACATTTTATTTATTTACTAGCAAGCTGGTCTCGCTTTGCTCGACATTTTCAATTCTAAGAGAGACAAAACTCAAATAGAATTTGGAAAAGCCAAGAAAATATTTTAAAGACTTGGTCTTCACTTGTTTGAATAAATTCATTTATTTTTTTTACTTTGCTTCTTATAACTTTCAGAAAGACAATTTTAGAGAAAAAATACAACCTTAGAAATGATGTTAGGATTTTTAAACACATAAGCCAATTGCCTATCAAGATTAAAAAAAAAAGGCAAATGTAAACAAGTGTAAAATTTCACACCAACAGCTGGGGAGCACAAGTAACATTTATAAGTGCACTGTAAAAAGTCAGTGTTCAAAAACAACAATAAAAAATACAAAAATTAGGGTGTATTTGGGGGTTAAATCACCCAAAATTATTCCCGGGCGTGGCCACTGCTGCTGCCCACTGCTCCCCTCACCTCCCAGGGGTGTGTGTGACAATCATTGGTACTTTAAAAACTTTAACTTTATTTGAAGTAAGCAAAATGATCTGCGGTATAGCTCGGTTGGTAGAGTGGCCATGCCAGCAACTTGGGGGTTGCAGGTTCGATTCCCACTTCCGCCATCCTAGTCACTGCCGTTGTGTCCTTGGGCAAGACACTTTACCCACCTGCTCCCAGTGCCACCCACACTGCTTTAAATGTAACTTAGATATTGGGTTTCACTATGTAAAGCGCTTTGAGTCCCTAGAGAAAAGCGCTATATAAATATAATTCACTTCACTTCATACCTTTTTACCTTTTAAATTCCTTCCTCTTCTTTCCTGGCAATTTAAATCAATGTTCACGTACATTTTTTTTTTATTGTAAAGAATAATACATACATTTTAATTTAATTCTTCATTTTAGCTCTTGTTTTTTCGTCGAAGAATATTGGTGAAATTTTTCTTCAAACTTATTATGATTAAAATAAAATAAAAATATTCTGGCAAATCTAGAAAATCTGTAGAATCAAATTTAAATCTTATTTCAAAGTCTTTTGAATTTCTTTTAAATTTTTGTTCTGGAAAATCTAGAAGAAATAATGATTTGTCTCTGTTGGACATATAGCTTGGTCCAATTTGTTATATATTCTAACAAAGTGCAGATTGGATTTTAACCCATCTAAAATATGTCATCAAAATTCCAAAAATGTATCTTAATCAGGAAAAATTACAAATGATGTTCCATGAATTCTTTTTTTTATTTTTTCAAAAAGATTCGAATTAGCTCTTCTTTTTTTCGGTTGATTTTTGAATTTTAAACAGTCGAAATTGAAGATAAACTATGCTTCAAAATTAAATTTTCTTTTTTTTCTTGTTTTCTCCTCTTTTGAACCGTTCAATTAAGGGTTTTGTTTATCATTTATTCTCTACAAAAAAAACCTTCCGTAAAAGGAAAAAAAATGTACGACGGAATGACAGACAGAAATACCCATTTTTTTTCAAATATATATATATATATATATATATATAATATATATAATGTATATATATATATATATATATATATATATATATTTATGGACAGAATTTCTAGGTGCAGTCAAGGCATTAAGGCAGTGGTCCCCAACCTTTTTGTATCCGCGGACCGGTCAACGCTTAATAATTTGTCCCGCGGCCCGGGAGGAGGGGGATCCTTTTTTTTTTCTTTGTCATGAAAAACGGACGTTTTTGTCATGAAAAAGGGAGGTTTTTGTGGTTGGTGCACTAATTGTAAGTGTATATTGTGTTTTTTATGTTGATTTAATAAAAAAATAAAAACAACTTTTTATTTTATTTTTTATTTTATTTTTTTAATAAAAATGAATAAAAAATTATTCTGCGGCCCGGTGGTTGGGGACCACTGCGTTAAGGGGTTCCGGCTTGGTGGCCGCGGAATTAGGTCTCTGCTTTTTGCAGATGATGTAGTCCTGATGGTCACTGGATCGGTTCGCAGCCGAGTGTGAAGCGACCGGAATGAGAATCAGCACCTCCAAGTCCGAGTCCATGGTTCTCGCCCGGAAAAGGGTGGAATGCCATCTCCGGGTTGGGGAGGAGACCCTGCCCCAAGTGGAGGAGTTCAAGTACCTAGGAGTCTTGTTCACGAGTGAGGGAAGAGTGGATCGTAAGATCGACAGGCGGATCGGTGCGGCGTCTTCAGTAATGCGGACGTTGTATCGATCCGTTGTGGTGAAGAAGGAGCTGAGCCGGAAGGCAAAGCTCTCAATTTACCGGTCGATCTACGTTCCCATCCTCACCTATGGTCATGAGCTTTGAGTCATGACCAAAAGGATAAGAGCACGGGTGCAAGCGGCCGAAATGAGTTTCCTCCGCCGTGTGGCGGGGCTCTCCCTTAGAGATAGGGTGAGAAGCTCTGTCATCCGGGAGGAACTCAAAGTAAAGCCACTGCTCCTCCACATCGAGAGGAGCCAGATGAGGTGGTTCGGGCATCTGGTCAGGATGCCACCCGAACGCCTCCCGAGGGAGGTGTTTAAGGCACATCCAACCGGTAGGAGGCCACGGGGAAGACGCAGGACACGTTGGGAAGACTATGTCTCCCGGCTGCCCTGGGAGCGCCTCGGGATCCCCCGGGGGGAGCTGGATGAAGTGGCTGGGGAGAGGGAAGTCTGGGCTTCCCTGCTTAGGCTGCTGCCCCCGCGACCCGACCTCGGATAAGCGGAAGATGATGGGTGGATGGATATATATATATAAAGGTAAATTGAGCAAATTGGCTATTTCTGGCAATTTATTTAGGTGTGTATCAAACTGGTAGCCCTTCGCATTAATCAGTACCCAAGAAGTAGCTCTTGGTTTCAAAAAGGTTGGAGACCCCTGATATAAGCGTTAGGGTTAGGGTTGGGGTTGGGGTTAGCTTTGAGGTTAGGGTTACTAATGAGCAATAATTCTGAGGTTATTGAGGGAAGATTCTTAGTTAAATAAATGGGTTGTACTTGTATAGCGCTTTTCTACCTTCAAGGTACTCAAAGCGCTTTGACACTACTTCCACATTTACCCATTCACACACACATTCACACACTGATGGAGGGAGCTGCCATGCAAGGCGCCAACCAGCACCCATCAGGAGCAAGGGTGAAGTGTCTTACTCAGGACACAACGGATGTGACGATGTTGGTACTAGGTGGGAATTGAACCGGGGACGCTTGGGTTGCGCACGGCCACTCTCCCCACTGCGCCACGCCGTCCCATAGTTAATGGCTTATTGGCTGTATTGTAAAAAATAAGGCATTAATAAGTACTTAATAATGACTAATTAAGAGACAATATGTTACTAATTTGCATGTTAATAAGCAACTAATTAATAGTACACATGTTCCCCATTTTTGTTAAAATAAAGCCAATAATGCATTTTTTGTGTCCCCTTTATTTAGAAAACTATCGAAAAATGTTTGGTACCGGTACCAAAATATTGGTATCGGGACAACACTAGAAAGCATGTTGTGTGGAAAATGTATCTCCCTCCATTATGATGAATGCACTTCTCCTCTCACACACTCTCTCTCCCCAGCCAGCTCGCTCGCTCGTTTCTCCCCGCTCTGTTGCCAAGGCGACCACACAGCCTCTTGCTGCATACACCTAGATGAAGCGGCCGCCTATGGATCCCGCTCTCCTCCAGGATACAAACAAAAGGGAAGCCGTCCGACTCCGCCTGTCGTTCCCAGACGCAAACACCCACCATCGCCTCGGTCCCCTCGCTCCTCTTCGTCGCACGTGAGCGCGCTTCCATCTTTAGCGGGAGCGGTAGAGGGATCGGTGTTTGGCGACTGCTCTTCGGCTCAAGGTGGGGGGGGGGGGAAGAAGAGCGCCAGATGGCCGTTTGAAGACAGGCTCAGTCAGGTAAGTGGACTTATCCTAACCAGACTTAAGGCTTGGGATGAGTGTTCTGGCCCTCCCCCCCCCCCCCCCCCCCCCCCCCCCCGCGTGGTTGTGCGACATGGGGTGAATACCAACAGCAAAATGACACGGTGTGATTTCCTGAGGCGGCTCTGCGCTCCTCCATGATGTAGCCTCCGCATAGACAACAGGTTGGCTTCTTTTCAGTCTTGGATTCTCTCATTCATATATGTGTGTGTGTGTGTGTGTGGGGGGGGGGTGTGGACTACCACCGAGATGCAACAGTCCACTTCCATGGCTGATTCATTAGGAATCCATCCAGCCCTGCTCCGTATGGTTGCTCCATCTCGCCGTAGCCGCGTCTGTGATATGAATGGTCTTTTGTCTCCGTATGAATGACTTATCCCCCTGCGTCGAAAGCCGTGTCACCTACGTCGTCACCGCCGATCCAGATTTAGCGGCATGGGAAATAA
Organism: Nerophis ophidion; assembly: GCF_033978795.1. Taxonomy (NCBI): domain Eukaryota; kingdom Metazoa; phylum Chordata; class Actinopteri; order Syngnathiformes; family Syngnathidae; genus Nerophis; species Nerophis ophidion. The sequence goes on from NC_084622.1 coordinate 54,550,284, forward strand.
GCGTCAATTTGCAATGCAGCATCTCTGAATTATTCATCAGCTCGGAACGAATTGTTTACATGTGAGGCGGGTGAGGTTTGTCTTTGAATGAACAACGAAGGCCATTGATTTTCTTTCAACTTTAAGGTCAGCCATGTTTGCGTTGATGATGTCCACCTCATCGGGAAGAGGTCAACCAGACCAGTTCCTGGCCCTCATGACTCAATCTCATGTTTCCGTTCCATCATCACTTTCAGCGAGGGCTTCCTCTTTAGCCGATCTCTGCTACATAAGCACTTCAGCAAAACACTTGATAGTCAGGTTTGAGTCAGCGTGAAACAGGAAACACTGCCGTACCTGGATATTTTTTTTGTTTTTTTTTGCTGAAGCCGTAGACATTGTCACGGTGGTATAGTGGTTATCCCAGGGGTGTCAAACAGGTTCTATCCGGCCCGCGAGATGAGCTTTCCAAGTATAAAAATGACCGTTTCAGTGGTTAGAGTCAATCAATCAATCAATGTTTATTTATATAGCCCCAAATCACAAATGTCTCAAAGGACTGCACAAATCATTACGACTACAACATCCTCGGAAGAACCCACAAAAGGGCAAGGAAAACTCACACCCAGTGGGCAGGGAGAATTCACATCCAGTGGGACGCCAGTAACAATGCTGACTATGAGAAACCTTGGAGAGGACCTCAGATGTGGGCAACCCCCCCCTCTAGGGGACCGAAAGCAATGGATGTCGAGCGGGTCTAACATGATACTGTGAAAGTTCAATCCATAGTGGCTCCAAGACAGCAGCGAGAGTCCCGTCCACAGGAAACCATCTCAAGCGGATCAGCAGCGTAGAGATGTCCCCAACCGATACAGGCGAGCGGTCCATCCTGGGTCCCGACGAGCGGTCCATCCTGGGTCTCGACTCTGGACAGCCAGTACTTCATCCATGGTCATCGGACCGGACCCCCTCCACAAGGGGGAGGGGGACATAGGAGAAAGAAAAGAAGCGGCAGATCAACTGGTCTAAAAAGGAGGTCTATTTAAAGGCTAGAGTATACAGATGAGTTTTAAGGTGAGACTTAAATGCTTCTACTGAGGTAGCATCTCGAACTGTTACCGGGAGGGCATTCCAGAGTACTGGAGCCCGAACGGAAAACGCTCTATAGCCCGCAGACTTTTTTTGAGCTCTAGGAATCACTAATAAGCCGGAGTCTTTTGAACGCAGATTTCTTGCCGGGACATACGGTACAATACAATCGGCAAGATAGGATGGAGCTAGACCGTGTAGTATGTGTCCGCCCTGAGATCGGTAGGCTGTGAGTTCATACCAAAGACTATAAAAATGGGACCCATTGCCTCCCTGCTTGGCACTCAGCATCAAGGGTTGGAATTGGGGGTTAAATCACCAAAAACGATTCACTGCTCCCTTCACCTCCCAGGGGGGTGATCAAGGGTGATGGGTCAAATGCAGAGGATCATTTCGCCACACCTAGTGTGTGTGTGACAATCATTGGTACTTTAACTTTAACTTCCATCCATCCCATCCATATTCTACCGCTTATTCCCTTTCGGGGTGGCGGGGGGCGCTGGCGCCTATCTCAGCTACAATCGGGCGGAAGGCAGGGTACACCCTGGACAAGTCGCCACCTCATCGCAGGGCCAACACAGATCGACAGACAACATTCACACTCACATTCACACACTAGGGCCAATTTAGTGTTGCCAATCAACCTATCCCCAGGTGCATGTTTTTGGAAGTGGGAGGAAGCCAGAGTACCCGGAGGGAACCCACGCATTCACGGGGAGAACATGCAAACTCCACACAGAGCCTGGATTTGAACCCAGGACTGCAGGAACTTCGTATTGTGAGGCAGACGCACTAACCCCTCTGCCACTGTGAAGCCCAACTTTAACTTCAACTTTAATATTTTGGATGAAATGTCTTTGCGTGGAGTGTGTGTTCTCCTCAGCCATGTGCCAAGGCTTCCTGCTGGTTCCCCAAATCATGCATGCTTGGCTTATTGGTCTCTCTTTATCAGGGCTATTTAACTGGCAGCCCGGGAGCAAAATCCGGGTTGTGTTTAAAACTTGGGAGACAAACCTTTTTGCAGCATAATTCCAAAAAAACACAGAAGTGCAACATCTTTGCATTGACTTTACAATCAAACATAGATGACTGGGGTCCAAACTGGTGATTTACATAACTGAGGCGTTCCTCAAGGCACCTCTTTAAGTCCTCTTCTTTTTACCGGTTCCAAATGTTTTCGTTTATGTTATGTATAGGGTTGGGTATCGTTTGAATTCGAACGATTCCGATTCTTTGTTTCGATTCCGATTCCTGACGATTCTCGATTCCGATTCTTCTTGTACCATGCCGGGATCAATGTGTTTGCCAGGTAGTCCCTGGAAGGTGGTATGTATTTTGGGTTGAGAGTTTTCACCATATCCCTGCAAACATAAACAAACATGTAATGTTGCTGTTTCTGTTTAGCCCAGTATCAATTAGCTTAGCTCTAACATTATTGCTTAACTAACCTAAATGTTGGAGATTCCACCTCTGAAACGGAATGCAGTCTTTTGACTATGTGTGCAGTGACCTTTCTGTGGCACTCTTCCGTCTGTGGCACCGACATCTTCCCCATTGCCGCTACGGTGAACGGAGTACGCTGAGCCTGGCTAGCAGGTTGTAAATTGTCTATGAAAAACTACGCGGGCTGATTCAATGTTGGCGCAAAATACATTATTGCATATATATTGTTTTATTTACCGGATTCGGACTGCAGTGCAGTCACCGAGGTGCCAGGCTGGGCATCGGAGCCGGAGCCAGAAGAAGAGCCAGAGGAGGACGGTCGGCGCAGCGCATCGAAGACGGGACACACATTTATTTGTACTCCACGAACTCGGAGGTGCTTCATCATGTTCGACGTGCACCCCCTAAGCACGAAACAGTCCTGTCGCATGTGTTACATTTCGCCGATATTTCATTTATTTTAGTAAAATAAAGCCACACTTTCGACCGCCGACGCCCGCTATCCATGCTTGACTGACTCGCTCGGCTACATAGGCTCGGCTATGCTAACACTTCCGGCGGTGGGCGCTTCTTCGTTGGTGTTCAACGGCTTTTTCTTCCGGTCGGCGGACTGGGTATCGAAACTAGGAATCGAAATTTAAACTTTCGAATGATTCCGGGAGAATCGGAAAGTTATTCCCGGTTCCAATCGATACTCAATACTCGATACCCAATCCTAGTTATGTATGGAACAAAGGTTTTGCTGTAGCTTGTTTACTTCAGATGCAGTTAGTAGTCATTTGTTCAACTTCTTTACGTATACAAGTGGTGTTCCTCAAGGTTTTATTTTAGGTCCTCTCTTTTTCATCGTTTAGACTATTCAACTGGTGGCCCGCGAGTTCAGTTGAAACAAAATGTAAAAGGCTCCCATTTTTGCAGAAGGTCCTTAAAAACAGTGGCATTTTCCTGTTACTTGGGGCGGTATAGCTCGGTTGGTAGAGCGGCCGTGCCAGCAACTTGAGGGTTGCAGGTTCGATTCCCGCTTCCGCCATCCTAGTCACTGCCGTTGTGTCCTTGGGCAAGACACTTTACCCACCTGCTCCCAGTGCCACCCACACTGGTTTATATGTAACTTAGATATTGGGTTTCACTATGTAAAGCGCTTTGAGTCACTAGAGAAAAGCGCTATATAAATATAATTCACTTTACTATAATTCACTACTTCATCAATTATCTATTGTGGGGGATGCTGGTTCTCTGGAATATAAAAAATTAAAGACCAATTGTGAAAGGAGAAGTTGGATCCCCCGGTCCTTAGCTTTCTGGAAATATGGCCACCAAAAATTTTTTCCGGACCATAAGGTTATTAGCCGCACTACCAATGAATGGTCTATTTTTGATCTTTTTTCATATATTAGGCACACCGGATTGATTATAGGGCGCATTAAAGGAGTCATATTATTATTTTTTTTTCTAAATTGAAAACACTTCCTTGTTGTCTACATAACAGGCCTAAGTGGTTCTTTGGTCAAAATGTTGCCTAGACTATGTTTTACAGATCATCTTCAAGCCGCTTTCTGACAGTCGCTTCCGGACGCGCCGTTTTGTGGGCGGTCTTATTTACGGCAGCGTCTTCTCCATAAACATCTTTATTGTACTGGTGTAGCGTGCAAGGACGAGAGTGGAAGAAGTATTAAAAGATGGAGCTAACTGTTTTAATGGCATTCAGACTTTCCTTAAATCAATAACGGAGCAGCATCGCCTCATCTGGAAAATAACAACACAGTAACACAAGTTACTTGGTGAATAATGTAAACTCACTACACAGGTAGGTTTTAGCGCTTTCATGGCGAGTTTACTGACAGATATAAGTAAGAACTTTACACTATTTTATGTTATAAATGGCAACAGTGGAGGAGGAATGTCACATAATAATATATATATATATATATATATATATATATATATATATATATATATATATATAAGCGAACTCGCACAATTTTTCTGGACTTATACAGATCCCAAATACAGATCAGCAGGTACCAGAAGGCAAGAAAAGTTGCTTTTGAATAATATTGCAAAACAAAACGCCAAACTTTAAAATGTCTTATCTTATACGCACACCATAATAACATCCGCACGTTTAATGCGGCAACAATCCTTTAAGCCAGTGGTTCTTAACCTGGGTTCGATCGAACCCTTGGGGGTTCGGTAAGACGGCCTCAGGGGTTCGGCTGAGGTCAAAACACACCAAACTCATCGTGTAAAACACAAACTTCTCTCTATCGGCGTATTACGGATACGGCAACGGCTGACTGATTTGCAGGTGTGTAATTTGTTGTGAAGTGAAATGAATTATATTTATATAGCGCTTTTTCTCTAGTGACTCAAAGCGCTTTACATAGTGAAACCCAATATCTAAGTTACATTCAAACCAGTGTGGGTGCACTGGGAGCAGGTGGGTAAAGTGTCTTGCCCAAGGACACAACGGCAGTGACCAGGTTGGCAGAAGCGGGAATTGAACCTGCAACCCTCAAGTTGCTGGCACGGCCACTCTACCAACCGAGCTAAACCGCCCCAAGTATTAGTTTATGCACTGCGTTGGTTTTGTTCTTTGAACAAGGTGATGTTCATGCACGGTTCATTTTGTGCACCAGTAAAAAAACAGGGTAACATTTAAGTTTGGGGATTATATTCACCATTATTTAGTTGCTTATTAACATGCAAATTAGTAACATATTGGCTCTTAACTAGTTATTATTAAGTACTTATTGATGCCCTATTCGGCATGGCCTTATTATAACCCTAACCCTAACCAATAACTCTAAGTTAAGTCTTTATTACTTAAAATATGTTCTCCTAGTGTCCAAATAACTCTAAATTAAGTCTTTGTTACTTAAAAATATGTTCCCCATTCTAAAGTGTTACCAAAAACGTATAACTTTGTCTTGAATTTCAAACAAAACATTTTATTTTTCACTGAAGAAGGGTTCGGTGAATGCACATATGAAATTAGTGGGGTTCGGTACCTCCGCCCGATTGTAGCTGAGATAGGCGCCAGCGCACCCCGCGACCCCAAAAGGGAATAAGCAGTAGAAAATGGATGGATGGACGGTACCTCCAACAAGCTTAAGAACCACTGCTTTAAGCGGTGCGGCTTCATAGTTTACCAAAGTCGTACTAAAACATGTTGATAGATTTTTGAGCGCCGTCTATAATATTCTATATTTTCAATGGAACATATAAAATCTGGGTGAGAAATATTGCCATCACAGTGGAGCCTACCATTATCTCTTATGTTTGACTGCCATCTACTGGTCACACTTATCATTATACTATGTAGCCAATAAAAGTGCATCGAGTCGGGTACGCTCTCTCAAACTTATTTCACACAGTGTTATAAGGCGCACTGTCGAGTTTTGAGGGGAAAAAAAAGGATTTTAAGTGCGCCTTATAGTCTGAAAAATATGGTAGTTGAATACCTGTACATTGTCCATAGGTGTGAATTTGAATGTTTTTTTTTTTCTATATCCTCCTTAGAACCAGTTGGCCTAAGCACTGGATATTTGTTTTTGTCCAGTTCCCTTTGTCTGAGTTACAAATACTTCTGTGCAAAACGCAAATTAAGAACCACTGCTTTAAGCGGTGCGGTTTCATAGTTTACTAAAGTCGTGCTAAAACATGTTGATAGATTTTTGAGCGCCGTGTATAATATTCTATATTTTCAATGAAACGTATAAAATCTTGGTGTTGTTTACTTGAAAAATATTGCCATCACAGTGCAGCCTACACTTATCTCTTATGTTTGACTGCCATCTACTGGTCACACTTATCATTATAGTATGTAGCCAATAAAAGTGCTTCGAGTCGGGTACGCTCTCTCAAACTTATTTCACACAGTGTTATAAGGCGCACTGTCGAGTTTTGAGGGGGAAAAAAAGGATTTTAAGTGCGCCTTACAGTCTGAAAAATATGGTAGTTGAATACCTGTACATTGTCCATAGGTGTGAATTTGAATGCTTTTTTCTTTTTTCTATATCCTCCTTTGAACCAGTTGGCCTAAGCACTGGATATTTGTTTTTGTCCAGTTCCCTTTGTCTGAGTTACAAATACTTCTGTGCAAAACGCAAATCAAGAACCACTGCTTTAAGCGGTGCGGTTTCATAGTTTACTAAAGTCGTGCTAAAACATGTTGATAGATTTTTGAGCGCCGTGTATAATATTCTCTATTTTCAATGAAACGTATAAAATCTTGGTGTTTACTTGAGAAATATTGCCATCACAGTGGAGCCTACCCTTATCTCTTATGTTTGACTGCCATCTACTGGTCACATTTATCATTATACTATGTAGCCAATAAAAGTGCGTCGAGTCGGGTACGCTCTCTCAAACTTATTTCACACAGTGTTATAAGGCGCACTGTCGAGTTTTGAGGGGGAAAAAAAGGATTTTAAGTGCGCCTTATAGTCTGAAAAATATGGTAGTTGAATACCTGTACATTGTCCATAGGTGTGAATTTGAATGCTTTTTTTTTTTCTATATCCTCCTTAGAACCAGTTGGCCTAAGCACTGGATATTTGTTTTTGTCTAGTTCCCTTTGTCTGAGTTACAAATACTTCTGTGCAAAACACAAATTAAGAACCACTGCTTTAAGCGGTGCGGTTTCATAGTTTACTAAAGTCGTGCTAAAACACGTTGATAGATTTTTGAGCGCCGAGTATAATATTCTATATTTTCAATGAAACGTATAAAATCTTGGTGTTGTTTACTTGAGAAATATTGCCATCACAGTGCAGCCTACACTTATCTCTTATGTTTGACTGCCATCTACTGGTCACACTTATCATTATACTATGTAGCCAATAAAAGTGCGTCGAGTCGGGTACGCTCTCTCAAACTTATTTCACACAGTGTTATAAGGCGCACTGTCAAGTTTTGAGGGGAAAAAAAGGATTTTAAGTGCGCCTTATAGTCTGAAAAATATGGTAGTTGAATACCTGTACATTGTCCATAGGTGTGAATTTGAATGCTTTTTTTTTTTCTATATCCTCCTTTGAACCAGTTGGCCTAAGCACTGGATATTTGTTTTTGTCCAGTTCCCTTTGTCTGAGTTACAAATACTTCTGTGCAAAACGCAAATTAAGAACCACTGCTTTAAGCGGTGCGGTTTCATAGTTTACTAAAGTCGTGCTAAAACATGTTGATAGATTTTTGAGCGCCGTGTATAATATTCTATATTTTCAATGAAACGTATAAAATCTTGGTGTTGTTTACTTGAGAAATATTGCCATCACAGTGCAGCCTACACTTATCTCTTATGTTTGACTGCCATCTACTGATCACACGTATCATTATCCACCCAATCATGGCCAGGGTGAGCATGGTGCATTCACAAAGCCTGGAATTCAACAATACAATACAAGACAGTCCTTTTTTTTGCCCATTCTCTGTTTTCTGTTGTTCGTTTTTCCATGATGATTAAAGGGGAACATTATCACAATTTCAGAAGGGTTAAAACCTATAAAAATCAGTTCTCAGTGGCTTATTTTATTTTTCGAAGTTTTTTTACCCTAAAATTTTCGCTCTCTGCGAAGCCACTGTCCATTTCCCTGTGACGTCACATAGCGATGCCAATACAAGCAACTGGCGAATAGCACAGTAAGATATAGCGACATTAGCTCGGATTCAGACTCGGCTTTCAGCGGCTTAAGCGATTCAACAGATTACGCATGTATTGAAACGAATGGTTGGAGTATGGAGGCAGATAGCGAAAACGAAATTGAAGAAGAAACTGAAGCTATTGAGCGAATAGCTATTGACGCTATTCGACCATGTTTGCCTTAGCATCGCCAGTAAAATGTGCAGACCAACGATCGGAAGTTTCGCATCTTGTGACACTGGATCAACTTAAATCCGTCGATTGGTAAGTGTTTGTTTGGAATTAAATGTGGGTGGAAGGAAATGATGGATGCAAATACAGCTACAAATGTACATACAGCTAGCCTAAATAGCATGTTAGCATCGATTAGCTGGCAGTCATGCCGCGACTAAATATGTCTGATTAGCACATAAGTCAATAATATCAACAAAACTCACCTTTGTGATTTAGTTGACTTTATCGTGTGGAATGCATTTGCTTTGAGTGTCGCAGGATATCCAGACATTCTTGCCATCTCTGTCGTAGCATCGCCGGTAAAAACCAAATGAGGGACTTTCGCATCTCTTGACACAAGTGCAACTTGAATCCGTCGATTGGTATGTGTTTGTTTGGCATTAAATGTGGATGGAGGGAAAGCCTGGATGCAAATATAGCTACAAATGAGGCATAACGATGCAATATGTATATTGTATACAGCTAGCCTAAATAGTATGTTAGCATCGATTAGCATGCCGTGCTAATCGATTCACATTCTACGTAAATCAAATTGAATCCGTCCCTGATCGTGTTGTTACACCCTCCGACGAGGCATGATGTCTCCAAGGTACCGGAAAACAGTCGAAAAAACGGAAAATAACAGAGCTGATTTGACTTGCTGCGGGTAATGTGGTGGAGAAAATGGCGCTGACTACCTAGGTGACGTCATGTTCTGACGTCATCGCTCCGAGAGCGATAAACAGAAAGGCGTTTAATTCGCCAAAATTCACCCATTTGGAGTTCGGAAATCGGTTAAAAAAAATATATGGTCTTTTTTCTGCAACATCAAGGTATATATTGACGCTTACATAGGTCTGGTGATAATGTTCCCCTTTAAGACAATTTTTTTGTTTATCATATTGTTTTTTTTATATTATTGAACTATTTGAATTAACATTCTGTTCCACTTGCATGCTACAATATTTCTTTAAAAAGACATTTTAACATAATTTGTTTGTTTATTTTAATTCATTTGAATGCACTGTTTAAAGCACCGGCACAGTTTTAAAGCAAGGGTGTCAAAGTCTGGCCCGCGGGAATGAATTATCTCATCTATTATTAATGGCCCCAGGGATTATATTTGATCAGAATTACAACCGGCCCGCAGGCCGCAGCCGCCTGCTGCTGTTTTGCACCAATACTCCATCAGTGCTAGCTTTCAAAATGGGGTCCCTGGGACCCCATCAAGTCATAAAAATGGGGTCCCACAGTAAATTTTTGGGGTCTCACTTTTTTGTAACCGTCCCATCCATCCATCCATTTTCTACCGCTTATTTCCTTTCGGGGTCGCGGGGGGCGCTGGCGCCTATCTCAGCTACAATCGGGCGGAAGGCAGGGTACACCCTGGGCAAGTCGCCACCTCATCGCAGGGCCAACACAGATAGACAGACAACATTCACACTCACATTCACACACTAGGGCCAATTTAGGGTTGCCAATCAACCTATCCCCAGGTGCATGTATTTGGAAGTGGGAGGAAGCCGGAGTACCCGGAGGGAACCCACGCATTCACGGGGAGAACATGCAAACACAGAAAGATCCCGAGCCTGGATTTGAACCCAGGACTGCAGGAACTTCGTATTGTGAGGCAGACGCACTAACCCCTCTGCCACCGTGAAGCCGTATTGAAAACAATTGATAAATGTATGCATCATCCTGTTATATCTCACATTCTATATTGTGTTTTGGAAAAAAGGTTGTCATAAACGATACCCAGTTCATTAAAAAAAATAATACAAAAGAAAACACATTTTATGCCTATGTAAATTCATTCAGTTATAAACATTCATTCACTTTCTTCTTTCCTTCAAAGATCTAAACTTTACCGCTGCCAGTATATTTTTATTGCAATATTTTCAGAATGTGTTTGTTCTATTTTTGGCCAAAGTAAGACAAAGAAAACAATCTGAAGTTGTCTTTATTTTTTTAGTTTTATTGCCTTGATTTTAATAGTCCGGCCCGCGTGTGCACAGGTCAGCTAAAATGAGTTTGACACCCCTGGTTTAAAGGGTTTTGCTTGACACCACAACCTTACCTTGTAAGCAATAATGATCCTTATTTGGGCTCACAGATTATTTTTTCATGTGTCTGTAACACGATTTGAAAATAAACCTTAAAAAAAAAAAAAAACAACTTTAAATCAGTAGTAAATGGAAAAAGCAATGACACATTATGTAATCAGAAAAAGTAAAAATATTGACAATATTAAGTGAGCTTGCATCATATTAGTGGTCACCTTGCAAGACCTTTCTTGATTGCTGTGTGTGTCACTTAAGTGTAAGGCAATTAATACACGCTTCAATAGAAAAAAGCTTGGATTTAAATGATGTTGGTTTAATTCAGGGGTCACCAACGCGGTGCCCGCGGGCAGCAGGTAGCCCGTAAGGACCAGATGAGTCGCCCGCTGGCCTGTTCTAAAAATAGCTCAAATACCAGCACTTACCAGTGAGCTGCCTCTATTTTTTAAATTCAATCAATCAATCAATGTTTATTTATATAGCCCCAAATCACAAATGTCTCAAAGGACTGCACAAATCATTACGACTACAACATCCTCGGAAGAACCCACGAAAGGGCAAGGAAAACTCACACCCAGTGGGCAGGGAGAATTCACACCCAGTGGGACGCCAGTAACAATGCTGACTATGAGAAACCTTGGAGAGGACCTCAGATGTGGGCAACCCCCCCCCCCCCTCTAGGGGACCGAAAGCAATGGATGTCGAGCGGGTCTAACATGATGCTGTGAAAGTTCAATCCATAGTGGCTCCAACACAGCCGCGAGAGTTCAGTTCAAAGCGGATCCAAGACAGCAGCGAGAGTCCCGTCCACAGGAGACCATCTCAAGCGGAGGCGGATCAGCAGCGTAGAGATGTCCCCAATCGATACAGGCGAGCGTTCCATCCTGGATCTCGACTCTGGACAGCCAGTACTTCATCCATGGTCATCGGACTGGACCCCCTCCACAAGGGAGGGGGGGACATAGGAGAAAAAAAAGAAGCGGCAGATCAACTGGTCTAAAAAGGAGGTCTATTTAAAGGCTAGAGTATACAGATGAGTTTTAAGGTGAGACTTAAATGCTTCTACTGAGGTAGCATCTCGAACTGTTACCGGGAGGGCATTCCAGAGTACTGGAGCCCGAACGGAAAACGCTCTATAGCCCGCAGACTTTTTTTGTATTTTTTTACTAGCAAGCTGGTCTCGCTTTGCTCGACATTTTTAATTCTAAGAGAGACAAAACTCAAATAGAATTTGAAAATCCAAGAAAATATTTTAAAGACTTGGTCTTCACTTGTTTGAATAAATTCATTTATTTTTTTACTTTGCTTCTTATAACTTTCAGAAAGAGAATTTTAGAGAAAAAATACAACCTTAAAAATGATTTTACAACAGAGATGACGGGGAGAAGACTCTGCCGAAGGTGGGCCACATATGTAGGACCGCCCACAAAAAAGTCAGAAAGCGGGTTAAAAATTATATATAAAACATAATCTATGCAACATTTTGACCAAAGAACCACCATTACATGTTATGTAGACCACAAGGAAGTGTTTATATTTATAAAAAAAAAAAAATAAATAATATGACTCCTTTAATGTACTATATAATCAAAAAAACCCTTTTTTTTTTTTTTTTGCTTAAAAGTTGGTGACAGTTAACCTTAAGCCCCATTGGGTTTGTTTAAAATAAAAATTTGGCAAAGAGCACACCAGTTGCAGTCTTCTCATTCAACTGATACCTGACCGTATAATGTAGCAAACTTCAGCTTTTCAGTCAACCATCCGCAGTTAAAGTAAGAGCATGTGCACCCCTTACATTGTGCACCCCTGTTGTAAGCAGTTATTTTTCGAGGCCAGGGGTCTGCAACCCAAAATGTTGAAAGAGCCATATTGGACCAAAAATAAAGAATAAAAAAAAAATTCCATCTGGAGTCGCAAAAAATTGAAAGCCTTACACAAGTGTTATAATGAAGGCACCACATTATGTAAGTGTTAACACTAGCCAAGTAAAAATATTGTATTTTAAGTGGTATTCTACACATTTTTGCAACATTGGAAATCATTAGTCAAATGGAGGCTGCTGACAGGATAAGATAACTTCTGGAAATGACTGGCTCCGAATGGTCAAAGGTATAATAGATGTTTGTGTTCAAGTTTAAGGAAACGGCAGGCTGTCTTCTTCTAATGGATTTGTTACAATCTTTGCAAGCTGGGTAACATTTGCTGTGGTCTGGAACAACATGGCGCACAAACAACTATGAGAAATGCAGCCAATATTACATACAGATAGTGTGTCATGAGACATGCAAATATGAATTAAATGCACAACGGACATGAGAAAATCAATCACTCAATCAATCAATCAATGTTTACTTATACAGCCCTAAATCACTAGTGTCTCAAAGGGCTGCACAAACCACAACACAAACCACTACGACATCCTCGGTAGGCCCACATAAGGGCAAGGAAAACTCACACCCAGTGGGACGTCGGTGACAATGATGACTATGAGAACCTTGGAGAGTTCGAAAGCAATGGATGTCGAGCGAGTCTAACATGATACTGTGAAAGTTTATATACCTACAAACTAGGCATAATGATGCAATATGTACATACAGCTAACCTAGCTAGCGTGTTAGCATGGATTAGCTTGCAGTCACGGATTGACCAATTTTAGCTGATAAGCACTCCAGCAAATCAATAAAACCAACAAAGCTCAGTTGCGTGCATTCACGCACAGCATAAAATGTTTGGTGGACAAAATGAGACAAAGAAGAAGTGGCGTAAAACACGTCTTTCTGTGGCAGCATTGGAGAAAGTTGCACATGCAAACAAACTACAATAAATTCAAGGATTGCTGAAATTAGTAGGACAAAACAGTGCTTAAATAAATACTCTCATCAGTGAAGCATGTTTAATGGAAACAGTTGGATTCCTAACAATTAGGAAGGTGTGTGTCATATTTGTTCTCCTACAAAAAATATGTTAAAATAATTTTTCCATTTTCACACAGCTCTGAAAAAAATCCGGGGAGCCACTAGGCATATCGTACATTTGAGTTCGAAGTAATGTGATCCTGATGCTCACAGAACACATGACTGAAGAAGCACATCATCTTGCACACGTTCCCCACTAAAGTACTATTATTTAGAGAGAAACTACTTACTGTTAACTCAAACTTGAATCCAAATGTCTGTGTATTTAGTCCCAAAAATATTACTAAGACATGTTTTGGTGCATATAAGCATTCTTCAAAGTAGAGAAAAAACAAAGACAATAACCTTGTTTTATCATATAAAACCACTGTATTTTTTATAGGGTTGGTAGTAGAAAAACAATGCATCGTATTAAAAATAGTCCATCGGTCAGCACATGGTGACATGCTGTTATGCCTCCATTATTTTCCAGACAGAGGATCACCAGGAACATCAATTAAAACATGAACCATCTGTCACCCAAAGAGAGGAATAATGGCAGTAATTCCCCTGTTTCTGAAAAGTCAGCATATCAACAAGAGTCCTGCTAACTCCACGACTCTGTTCACACTCAATTGGACGTAGTGTGCTTTGAAGAGACACATGATCAATAGAAACATTACGCATTGGATCCATAAGAAGGAGGCGGGTGGGGTTTGTTGGCACCCAAATATAGAGGACTCTCAATAAGGCTGAATCACTTCTCTCTTTGAAGTCAGCTCCGCTCAAGATCTCAGTTCTTTGAACATGGCGATAAGTCCAGCGAAATTAAGATATCGGCATCCCTTCATATCCCTTCAAACAGATTCAGGCATAACTACTTATGACCTTGAGATAAATACAATATTTAAATATATGTATATATCCCTCTACTCTTCTGCTCAATGTTCTACCCCTGAGCTCGATGACTTTTTTTAATTAATCAGTTCCTTATACCAAGTTTTGGCATGGCTTGCCCCTTTATCAGTGGATATGTACAATTAATCATTAAAATCTGGACCCCTGCCACAAACTGTTCATCAAGCGTAGATTTCTCTCTTAATGAAAGACAAAGATCGCACTTTGTGCACCTCGTATCATCCTATTAGCCTATTTTATGTCCAGCATTAAAAGATTACAGTTGGTACAAAATGCGACTGCTAGACTTTTGACAAGAACAAGAAAGTTTGATCACATTACGCCTGTACTGGCTCACCTGCACTGGCTTCCTGTGCACTTAAGATGTGACTTTAAGGTTTTACTACTTACGTATAAAATACTACACGGTCTAGCTCCATCCTATCTTGCCGATTGTATTGTACCATATGTCCCGGCAAGAAATCTGCGTTCAAAGGACTCCGGCTTAGTAGTGATTCCCAAAGCCCAAAAAAAGTCTATGGGCTATAGAGCGTTTTCATTTCGGGCTCCAGTACTCTGGAATGCCCTCCCGGTAACAGTTCGAGATGCCACCTCAGTAGAAGCATTTAAGTCTCACCTTAAAACTCATTTGTATACTCTAGCCTTTAAATAGACCTCCTTTTTAGACCAGTTGATCTGCCGTTTCTTTTCTTTTTCTCCTATGTCCCACTCTCCCTTGTGGAGGGGGTCCGGTCCGATCCGGTGGCCATGCACTGCTCACCTGTGTATCGGCTGGGGACATCTCTGCGCTGCTGATCCGCCTCCGCTTGGGATGGTTTCCTGCTGGCTCCGCTGTGAATGGGACTCTCGCTGCTGTGTTGGATCCGCTTTGGACTGGACTCTTGCGACTGTGTTGGATCCATTATGGATTGAACTTTCACAGTATCATGTTAGACCCGCTCGACATCCATTGCTTTCCTCCTCTCCAAGGTTCTCATAGTCATCATTGTCACCGACGTCCCACTGGGTGTGAGTTTTCCTTGCCCTTATGTGGGCCTACCGAGGATGTCGTAGTGGTTTGTGCAGCCCTTTGAGACACTAGTGATTTAGGGCTATATAAGTAATCATTGATTGATTGATTGATATTCATTGTGGATTCTAAATTATTGCCTAAACTGCAAGCTTTACGTCTTGACAGTATTTATTACGGCTGCCAATCTTTGGGTGTCCCACAATTCGATTCAATATGGATTCTCGGGGTCACGATTCGATAATATATCAATTTTTTCGATTCGATTCTCGATTCAAAAACGATATTTTTCTGATTCAAAACGATTCTGTATTCATTCAATACATAGGATTTCAGCAGGATCTACCCCAGTCTGCTGACATGCAAGCAGAGTAGTATATTTAAAAAAAAAAAAAAGCTTTTATAATTGTAAAGGACAATGTTTTATCAACTGATTGCAATAATGTAAATTTGTTTTAACTATTAAACAAACCAAAAATATGACATATTTCATCTTTGGGAAAATATTGGACACAGTGTGTTGTCAAGCTTATGAGATGCGATGCAAGTGTAAGCCACTGTGACACTATTGTTCTTTTTTTTAATTTTTATAAATGTAGCTGAGATAGGCGCCAGCGCCCCCCGCGACCCCGAAAGGGAATAAGCGGTAGCAAATGGATGGATGGATGGGTCTAATAATGTCAATGAGGGATTTTTAATCACCGCTATGCTGAAATTATAACTAATATTGATACTGTTGTTGATCATATTCATTTTTGTTTCACTACTTTTGGTTTGTTCTGTGTCATGTTTGTGTCACCTCTCATTTGCTCTGTTTATTGCAGTTCTGGGTGTTGCTGGGTCAGGTTTGGTTTTGGAATTGGATTGCATTGTTATGGTATTGCTGTGTAGTGGTTTGTTGGATTGATAAAAAAAAAATTAAAAATTCGATTTTTTAAAAATGAGAATCGATTCTGAATCGCACAACATATTCAAATCGATTTTTCCCCACACCCGTACTTATTTATCCTTCGTTATTAATGCATTTCAAACCAGGTTCCTTCCGAACAGGAACCCCTTTTCCAATCTTCGACGTCTGTTCAATGTATTTTACAATGTGCCTGCTTCCAAAACCCAAAAGGCAGCGATAGCACTGGATGCAGAAAGGGGTTTGACAAGGTGGAGTGGAACTATCTATTCTATTTCCTGGAGAAATACAGCTTCTGTAATAGTTGTATTTTGTGGGTCAAGCTTCTCTATTCATCCCTGGTGGCCTCAACCAGGACAAATAATAATCCCAATACTTGTTTCTCTATCGTTCTACGCGGCAGGGTTGCCCTCCTAGCCCATTGCTTTTTGCTCTTGCCATTGAGCCTCTGTCAGTAGTGCTTCGTGCCAATCCACTTACCCGCTGCCCGGATCATACCATATTCTAGTTTTGTTCCGTTTTTGTGCCATATTCTGTTTGACTTCCTTAGTTCCTGTTTGTTCTGTCACCATGGTTTCATATTAGTTCCACCTGCTACTCGCTGTTGACCCACATCTGTTTTCTCTTGATTACTGCCTTATTTAAGCCTGCCCTTTTTGTTCAGTTTTTCTCTCATACTAATTTGCTTGCACGCAACAAGTGTCGACTGCAATTCTTTGTTTCTACTCGCTAGCTTTCGCGCTATGCATTTGATATTCTATAGCTCTCATGCTAGTAGTTTTTGTTTTGCCTTATGTGCCCTTGTGCCAGTTTTTCTGTTCTTGGTCTGTTTTATTTATTAATAAATCATTGTTTCTTACTGTACGCTGTGTTCGAGCCCGACTGCATTCCTGGAAGAACAAATCCAGCATCATCATGCCCAGCAATCTTCACACTTACTACAGTTACAGTATATGTAGGCACATTATGCAGGTAAAAGTCTCTCTCCATGCAGAAAACCTCCTCTTATAGGTCTTGGACCTCTCCGTACCAACATGTTTTCAGTTATTTCAATTGTTTTTGTTGAGTGCATAGCTCCACATGTGTTCATTCATAGTTTTGATACCTTCGGTGACAATCTACAATGTAAATAGTTAAGAAAATAAAGAAAAAACTTGGAATCACGAGAAGGCGTGTCCAAACTTTTGGCTTGTTGAAAATTGATCACAGTTTTGCCTATTTTCAGCAACTGTCCAGGATTTACAGACTGACAGTTTTAGACGTAGTTTTGATACCACTGCCGACTTTAAAAGGCTCAATTACACGTATCTATAGCCAAATGTTTCTTTTGCGCCCTGAGTCTTTGATTTCAATTAAGTATCTTTGGGCGGAGAATTTGGGTATGATTCTTTATGAGGATAGTTGGATATAGGTCTTAAGTAGAGTTCATATGGCTCTCATTTGTGCCAGACACAGCTTTATTCAATGCAAGCTAATACAAACCCCGTTTCCATATGAGTTGGGAAATTGTGTTAGATGCAAATATAAACGGAATACAATGATTTGCAAATCATTTTCAACCCATATTCAATTGAATGCACTACAAAGACAAGATATTTGATGTTCAAACTCATAAACTTTTTTTTTTTTTTTTTTGCAAATAATAATTAACTCAGAATTTCATGGCTGCAACACGTGCCAAAGTAGTTGGGAAAGGGCATGTTCACCACTGTGTTACATCACCTTTTCTTTTAGAAAAACTCAATAAACATTTGGGAACTGAGGAAACTAATTGTTGAAGGTTCGAAAGTGGAATTCTTTCCCATTCCTATTTTATGTAGAGCTTCAGTCGTTCAACAGTCCGGGGTCTCCGCTGTCGTATTTTACGCTTCATAATGCACAACACATTTTCGATGGGAGACAAGTCTGGACTGCAGGTGGGCCAGGAAAGTACCCGCACTCTTTTTTTACGAAGCCACGCTGTTGTAACACGTGCTGAATGTGGCTTGGCCTCCATGAAAAAGACGGCGCTTAGATGGCAGCATATGTTGTTCCAAAACCTGTATGTACCTTTCAGCATTAATGGTGCCTTCAAAGATGTGTAAGTTACCCATGCCTTGGGCACTAATGCACCCTGGTACCATTACAGATGCTGGCTTTTGAACTTTGCGTTGATAACAGTCTGGAAGGTTCGCTTTCCCTTTGATCCGGATGACATGATGTCGCATATTTCCAAATGTAATTTGAAATGTGGACTCGTCAGACCACAGAACCCTTTTCCACTTTTTATCAGTCCATCTTAGATGAGCTCGGGCCCAGCAAAACCGGCGGCGTTTCTGGATGTTGTTGATAAATAGCTTTCGCTTTGCATAGTAGAGTTTTAACTTGCACTTACAGATGTAGTGACAAACTGTATTTAGTGACAGTGGTTTTCTGAAGTGTTCCTGAGCCCATGTGGTGATATCCTTTAGAGATTGTCGGTTTTTTGATACATTGCCGTCTGAGGGATCGAAGGTCACGGTCATTCAATGTTGGTTTCCGGCTATTCCGCTTACATGGAGTGATTTCTCCAGATTCTCTGAACCTTTTGATGATGATATGGACCGTAGATGTTGAAATCCCTAAATTTCTTGCAATTGCACTTTGAGAAACCTTGTTCTTAAACTGTTTGACTATTTTTCTCACGCAGTTGTGGACAAAGGGGTGTACCTCGCCCCATCCTTTCTTGTGAAAGACTGAGCATTTATTGGGAAGCTGTTTTTATACCCAATCATGGAACCCACCTGTTCCCATTTAGCCTGCACACCTGTGGGATGTTCCAAATAAGTGTTTGATGTGCATTCCTCAACCTTATCAGTATTTATTGCCTCCTTTCCCAACACGTGTTGCTGGCATCAAATTCTAAAGTTAATGATTATTTGCAAAAAAATATATATTAATCAGTTTGAACATCAAATATGTTGTCTTTGTAGCATATTCAACTGAATATGGGTTGAAAATTAATTGCAATTCATTGTATTTTGTTAGTATTTACATCGAACACAATTTCCCAACTCACATGGAAACAGGGCTTGTACATTGC
Organism: Nerophis ophidion; assembly: GCF_033978795.1. Classification (NCBI taxonomy): domain Eukaryota; kingdom Metazoa; phylum Chordata; class Actinopteri; order Syngnathiformes; family Syngnathidae; genus Nerophis; species Nerophis ophidion. The sequence continues at coordinate 54,569,498 of NC_084622.1, forward strand.
ACTTATTATACCAAGGTCCGATTAGCGGGGAGATAAATGATAGCATATCAGTGTTATGTGATCGGTGTAAACAGACTGCATATGTTTTGGCTGTGCCCAACCTTCAGAAGCTATTGGACAAACAATTTTTTGTCTGTTTTCACTGGCATAAGAATTGAACCGAATCCTCTAAGCAGACTTTTTGGGGTAGAACCTCAGCCATTCTGTATTTTCTCAAACTGGATAAGATTTGGCTGTTGTTGAATAGTTGTTTTGCAAAGTTTCAAGAATTGTGGGGTGGTTTTATGAGATATTTGGAAGAAAATGATCTCAAAATGAACTCTGATTGAATCACAATTGAAATGTGGGTGGTTGATGAGTCTTTTGTGTGCTTGTGGGTCACTATATCCCTCTAAAGCAGGGGTGCCCACACTTTTTCTGCAGGCGAGCTACTTTTCAATTGACCAACTCGAGGGGATCTACCTCATTTATATATCCATCCATCCATCATCTACCGCTTATCCGAGGTCGGGTCGCGGGGGCAGCAGCCTCATTTATATTTATTTATTTATGAAAGAGACATTTTTGTAAACAAGTTAAATGTGTTTAATGATAATACAAGCATGTGTAACACATATAGATGTCTTTCTTTCACAAAGACAAGAATATAAGTTGGTGTATTACCTGATTCTGATGACTTGCATTGATTGGAATCAGACAGTAATGATGATAACGCCCACATTTTCAAATGGAGGAGAAAAAAAGTTGTCCTTTCTGTACAATACCACATGAAAGTGGTTGTTTTTTGGCATCTAATTCATCCAGCTTCCATACACTTTACAAGAAAAACATTGGCGGCAAATTCCGTAGCTTGCTTGATTGACATTCACGGCACCCGAGGGTCTTGTGAGATGACGCTGGCTGCTGCCAGTTCATTATTATTAAAATATGACCGAGAGGAAGGCGAGAAACACTTTTTATTTCAACAGACTTTCGCGCCGTCCCTTCCGTCAAAACTCTAAAGGCCGACTGCACATTTCCTATCTTCACAATAAAAGCCCTGCTTCATGCTGCCTGCGCTAACAAAATAAGAGTCTCGGAAAGCTGGCGTGCACAAGTGATGTGCACGCCAGCTTTCTGAGGGATCGCTTGTGCACGCCAGTTTTCCGAGACTCTGTATTTAGTTAGCGCAGGCAGCATGAAGCAGGGCTTTTATTGTGAAGATAGGAAATGTGCAGTCGGCCTTTAGAGTTTTGACGGAATGTACGGCGCGAGAGTCTGTTGAAATAAAAAGTGTTTCTCGCCTTCCTCTCTGTCATTTTTTCATAATAATGAACTGGCAGCAGCCAGCGTCATCTCACAAGACCCTCCGGTACCGTGAAGGTCATTTAAGTGACGTCTTGGTGAAGATTGATGATCACTAATTTTTAGGTCTATTTTTTTTTAAAAGCCTGGCTGGAGATCGACTGACACACCCCCCGCGGTCGACTGGTAGCTCGCGATCGACGTAATGGGCACCCCTGTTCTAAAGCTATTATGGAATGCAACTGTCTGTGGTTTTATATTAAATTCTGTCTGTATTTTCTTACTTTATTTATTATATATATTTTTTTACTTGTTGGGGGAAAAACAGCACATTTGATATGTTTAACAACTTGTTTCAATGATATGTTTGAAAACAAATAAAGAAATGGTTAAAAAAAAAAGAATGTCAGGCTTTGGGGAGGGCTGCATGTTTATAGCAATCCTTTAACTTCAGTAGGTGATCATCTACGTGGTCGTCGTGCTCTGCAGGTGTTTGTTGTTCTACTTCGATGGACTGATATACATCATGGATACAATTGTACGTTGTTTCAAGAAAGACATTTTTCAGCGGTGAGTCAACATGTCCTTTGTAATAACTTTAGTTTGGTTTAGCAGCCTCCATTCCAAAAACACCAAAAGAGATAATTGCTGAGTTAGCCTTGCTTTTAAGGCCAAAAATAGATATTCGCTTAGTATTACTTTCTTTAAAACATTTATTTAGTAGTTTTTAACTTTAGAAAGATACATGATTGACAACGATAATGATGCCAAAAAACATGAAAAAAGATGGGAAATCCTTAAAGGCTTATTATGAAAATGTAATAATGTTTATAGAAATGCAACAACAGCGACATATATGCTATCTTTTGTTGTGTTCCCTATTTTTGAGTGTACAAAATGAAGGTGTGTGTTGAGTCCGACTTGGACATAATATGGACTATACACAAATGCTTTTTATGAAAATGTAATTTTGTTCATAACAATCTGTTGTTTCCCTAATTTTTGTTGTTGTACATGGATGAGGGTGTGTGTTGCTGAGCCCGAATTAGACATTGTCTGGACTGGACCTGGTTTTAAAAACCTTTTAGACAAGTCTAATTTCATTAACAACCTGGTCTGATGAAGATAAGGTTTTTTTTTTTGAATAAAATAAAATGGGATTAAAAAAAAAAAGGAAAAAAATGACATTTTCTTGGATAAAATCATATAAAACAATTATATTAAAAATAGTAATTAATGATAGTGTCAGTGGACCGGCGACACACACAATCATGTGTGTTTCAGGGACTGTGTCCCTTGCAGACTGTGTTATGTATGTTGTGGGAACCAGAATTTTGGTAGCAGAAAGAAACAACCCTTTTTTGTGTGAGTGGGTGTGGATGGGGGAGGTAGGGGTTTTCTTTGGGGGGGTTGATGCACTGATGGAAAGTGTATCTTGTGTATTTTTATGTTGATTTAATGAAAAAAAAAAAAAAAGTTAGCCTTGCTTTGAATTCTGTCTTTGTGACAGATTTACAGCCGTATTATTTTAAAAACATTTATATCGGCGCCAAACGGCTTCTTCAAAGACAAAATGTCTGAAAGTCATAATTTATTTCATAGTAAATAGTTTTTTTAATGAAGTTGAATCAGCAAAAAAATGTTGACTTGCAATTACTGTGATGGAAAATATGAAACACTTTCCTTTTTAAAAAAAAAAACTTTATTTGGAATATGTTTTTGAACAAATTGGAATAAAGTCAATTTTAGCAGTCGATTATTTTTGTTTCTTGTTAACACTGTCAGGCTTGTCCCTGACAGTTTTGCCATGTTTTAGTTTTTTTCTCTGCGTTTGTCTTTGTTTCCTGTCAGCGCTCTTATTTTGTCTGTTTCCTGTTTGTCTCCCTGAGTGCTGTGTCTTGGCACCTAGCCACACCTGGTGTCAATCAGCCAGATACTATATTAAAGCTGCCTTTCCCTCCAGTCAGTGCTGGATTATTGTCACCTCTACCTGTCAATGTCATTAATACTTATCGTTGTAGCTCTGTCTACTTCTGTTCGCTCTGCTCATGCCATAGTTCCTTTGTGTCACAGTAACTGTTTTTGTTTCTAGTCCACAGTTAGCCTTTGTGCTAGTTTTTGTTCATAGCCAAGTTTGTTCTCCGCCTTTTGCGCGCCTTTTGTTTGAAGCCTTTTGTTTGTTCTTGTTTTAGTCGATTATTTTTGTTTCTTGTTAACACTGTCAGGCTTGTCCCTGACAGCTTTGCCATATTTTAGTTTTTTCTCTGCGTTTGTCTTTGTTTCCTGTCAGCGCTCTTATTTTGTCTGTTTCCTGTTTGTCTCCCTGAGTGCTGTGTCTTGGCACCTAGCCACACCTGGTGTCAATCAGCCAGATACTATATTAAAGCTGCCTTTCCCTCCAGTCAGTGCTGGATTATTGTCACCTCTACCTGTCAATGTCATTAATACTTATCGTTGTAGCTCTGTCTACTTCTGTTCGCTCTGCTCATGCCATAGTTCCTTTGTGTCACAGTAAGTGTTTTTGTTTCTAGTCCACATTTAGCCTTTGTGCTAGTTTTTGTTCATAGCCAAGTTTGTTCTCCGCCTTTTGCGCGCCTTTTGTTTGAAGCCTTTTGTTTGTTCTTGTTTTAGTCGATTATTTTCGTTTCTTGTTAACACTGTCAGGCTTGTCCCTGACAGTTTTGCCATATTTTAGTTTTTTCTCTGCGTTTGTCTTTGTTTCCTGTCAGCGCTCTTATTTTGTCTGTTTCCTGTTTGTCTCCCTGAGTGCTGTGTCTCCCCAGCTGTGGCTGATTGGCACCTGGCCACACCGGGTGTCAATCAGCCAGGTACTATATTAAAGCTGCCTTCCCCTGCAGTCAGTGCTGGATTATTGTCACCACTACCTGTCAATGTCATTAATACTTATCGTTGTAGCTCTGTCTACTTCTGTTCGCTCTGCTCATGCCGTAGTTCCTTTGTGTCACAGTAAGTGTTTTTGTTTCTAGTCCACAGTTAGCCTTTGTGCTAGTTTTTGCAGTCATGGTCAATCCATGACTGCAAGCTAATCGATGCTAACATACATGCCGGATGTATGTACATATTGCATTATTATGCTTCGTTCGTAGGTATATTTGAGCTCATTTAATTTCCTTTACTTATATATCCGTTGTGTGTTTAATTTATATTTGCATATCTCATGACACATTATCTGTATGTAATATCGGCTGCAATTCTCATAGTTGTTTGTGTGCCATGTTGTTCCAGACCACAGCAAACGTTACCCAGCTTGCAAAGATTGTAATTAATCCATTAGAAGAAGACAGCCTGCCGTTTCCTTGAACTTGGACACACACAACTATACCTTAGGCCATTCTGAGCCAGCAATTTCCAGAAGTTTTCTCATCCTGTGAGGAGCTTCCTTTGTACTAATATTTTCCAATGTTGCAAAAATGTGTAGAATAAAAATTAAAATAAAACATTTCTGCCTACGTAGATTTGCGTTAGCCTTTGACGGTAGGCTAATATAGCTAATAAGGACACTTACATCATGTGTTGCCTTCATTATAACAATAAGGGTTTTTATTTTTTGCAGCTTCAGACGGATTATTTTTTTGTATTTTTGGTCCAACATGGCTCTTTCAACATTTATAATGAAATAACACTGTATACAGATTTTTTTTTCCTTTTTATGCTATGTATAAACCAGGGGTCTCATATATGTCGCCCACAATAAATATGGAGATTAGATGTTAGTGCGGCCAGTGAGTTTTATATGAATGCCCCTTATTAGCATCACGCATACAAATCCTCCCGATTTGTCCGGGAGACTCGCGAGTGACAGTTCCCTTGGACGTCTGCTGAGTTATACCCAATCAACAAAAATAAGGGCATGCTACCATGACACTATCTTTAGTGCCCTCCACATCTCCTGCGTCGGTTGAGGTGGGTGGGGCTGGGGGAGGCGGGGTTTGGTGCTAGCGGGGTGTATAATGTAGCCTGGACGAGTCAGGGTTGCATGGCATTCTGGGTATTTATTATGTTGTGTTACAGTGCGGATGTTTTCCCGAAATGTGTTTGTCATTCTTGTTTGGTGTGGGTTGACAGTGTGGCGCATAACAGTAAGAGTGTTAAAGTTGTTTGTATCACAACCCTCAGTGTAACCTGTATGGCTGTTGAACAAGTATGCCTTGCAATCACCTGAGGACTGTGATAGAGGTTTCACACAATACGTGACCGGGCGGCATGCACATAATGTTGTGTAACAGCGGGCACAAACTACATGTATTAGAAGTTGTTTTGGGTATTGTCATCACGGCCCGCTCTCAATGTTGCTGTCCGAATGAATATCGCAGTATGCAACCCTCAGACAGTTTTAGGGAAAGGCACTCAGGTCAGAAATCTCCTGTCGAATTCGGGAAAGTCGACAAGTTTACAGCTGAGCCACACCAGAGTGATCAAAGAGCCGCACGCGGATCTGGAGCCGTGGGTTGCCGAACCCCTGGACTAACTGAAGTCTCTAAATGGACCAAAGTTGTGAATGTGAGTGAGAAATGTTGTTTGTCATTATGTTTCCTTCAATTAGTGGGCGACCAAGTTAGACTTTTGCACGACAGTTTCCAGCTCGTCCATGACCCTATTCAGGAGTTGATCATTTGAGGGTCGAAGGCAAAACAAATCATGGCACCATCCCCATAACAATATGTATCATACTGTTAGAAACTACCCTGCGGCACATTGAAGTTTGCTAAATCTTTTACTGCAATTGATAGAAAGTTAAGAACAGGAATCAACATTAAATATAGGTGTGACAGTCGCTTGCTGTCGTTATGCGGGTTCCATTGACCACTCAGGAAGGACATTGCTTTGAGCCGGTTGGACTCTTTTTACTTTTTCAAATAAAGCTGTCTCTTGCCGGGTTGCCTTTCAGCTCCTCCTCTGCTGCTCGCTCTTCGGTCGCTTCCGTCATCGCCGTCTTCTCTCAGTTGCTCTTGCGCTGCATCTACTGCGGACTCTCCTCCTTCTGCTTTGATCTCTCCTCCTTCTCCCCTTTTATACAATGTGAGGAGATAAGTCAATTGTGTCCCGGTGTGCGAGCCACGCACCTGATCTCGCTCCCGGCATGCCCCGCCTCTCCGCTCAGCCACGTTCTCCGCCTCCTTGCCGCCATCTTGGGCAGGGCTCCAGCATGCCCTGCCCTGCTGTCGGACCGTCGGATCCGCCTCTCCACAATAGGGTAAGCCATTTTTTAGAAATCGTTTTTTGTTAGCACAGTTGGCCCGGATGTAAGGCATAGGGCAGGGATGTCAAACTCGTTTTCATTGAGGGCCACGTCGCAGTTATTGCTGCCATCAGAGGGCCGCTTGTAACAGCGAATAATGCATGAATTTTCCTCTGGATTTTATTATTAATTATATAAATTGTTTTAAGTAGACTGTTGATTTTACAGTAAAAACTGTACTTTCACAAAATGTTACTGTAAAATAGTTTTACGGAAAAAGCTGGCAGTTAAGTTGCCAGAATTTTTGTGTTAAATTTATATTGTTGATGGGAAAAAAAAGTTCTTTTTTTAATCTGGCCACTTAGCTGCCAGATTTTCTACCGTAAAAACAAATGTACCGTCTTTCCATTCACAGTAATATACCGCTAAAAGCAACAACCGTAGATTTCACAGTCAAAAATTGGCAGCTCAGTCAACAGAATTTTAATGCAAAAAACTTTTTTTTTTTTTTTTTTTTTTTAATTTACAATAATATGCTGCCCAAATGCAGCTGAGATAGGCTCCAGCAACACCCGCGACCCCAAAAGGCACAAGCGGTAGAAAAGGTATGGATGGATGAATGGGTTTTAAGTTGACTGTCGATTTTACAGTAAAAACTTTACATTTACAACATTTTACTGTAAAATAGTTTTACGGAAAAAGCTGGCAGCTGAGTTGCCCGAATTTTTGTGTTAAACTTCCCTTTATATTTTTAGTGGGAAAAAAAAGGTATTTTTTTATTTTGGTAACTTAGCTGCCAGTTTGTTTTTTTTTACCGTAAAAACAAATGTACTGTCTTTCCATTTCCAGTAATACACCACTAAAAATAACCGTAGATTTCACAGTCAAAAATTGGCAGTTTAGTCAACATAATTTCAACGCAAAAAACAGTAGTAGTTTTTATTTGTTTTATTTAAAGTAATATGCTGCCCAGATGTAGCCGAGATAGGCTCCAGCACCCCCCGCGACCCCAAAAGGGACAAGCGGTATAAAATGGATGGCTGGATGGGTTTTAATTAGACTGTCAATTTTAAAGTAAAAACTTTACATTCACAAAATTTTACTTTAAAATAGTTTTACAGAAAAAGCTGGCAGTTAATGTGTTCAATTTACATTAATATTGTTGATGTAAAAAAAGTTCTTTTTTTATTTTGGCAACTTAGCTGCCAGTTTTTCTACCGTAAAAACAAATTTACCATCTTTCCATTTCCAGTAATACACTGCTAAAAACAACAAACGTAGAATTCACAGTCAAAAATTGACAGTTTAGTCAACAGAATTTTGACGCTAAAAACAGTAGTAGTTTTTTATTTTTTTATTTACAGTAATATGCTGCCCAAATGCAGCTGAGATAGGCTCCAGCACCCCCCACGACCCCAAAAGGGACAAGCGGTAGAAAATTGTATGGATGGATGGGTTTTGACTAGACTGTCGAATTTAAAGTAAAAACTTTACATTCACAAAATTTTACTGTAAAATAGTTTTACGAAAAAAGCTGGCAGTTAAGTTGCCAGAATTGTTGTTTTCAATTTAAATTTATATTGTTGATGGAAAAAAAGTAATTTTTTTAATTTGGCAACTTAACTGCCAGTTTGTCTAGTGTAAAAACAAATGTACCGTCTTTCCATTTCCAGTAATACACCGCTAAAAACAACAACCGTAGATTTCACAGTCAAAAATTGGCAGTTTGGCAAAAAACAGTAGTGTCATAACGGGAGGGTCGCAGCTTACTGCAAGGTTTGTTCTCCCGGGATGCAAACGGACTATTCCGGACAAGGTCTGCAGGTAGGAACATATTTATTAATCTAACTACAAAATAACAGGCATACAACAAAGGCAAGTGTGCCTATCACACGCGGAAGCTAAGGCGAAAACTTAGCGCAGGAAACATGGAACTATGGAACAGGCAACAACTCTCTAACTGTAGCATGAAATAAACACGACTTACTGTGGCCTGAACTATGGTATCGCATGAAACAAGCATGAAACTACTAACTAACATAACTATGGCATGGAAGCAAGTAATGACGCCAGGCCGACTGACTGGCAAAGACAGGCTTAAATCATGGTCTCTTGATTAGAGCAGGTGCGTGTCCCGAACACCAGAGGCAGGTGAAACTAATAAGCCTCCATGGAAACTAAAAAAAACAACGGTGCATAAAAACAGGAACTAATGGGGTCTTAAAACTAACAGAAAATAAGACATGATCCAGACCACAGATCATGACAAGTAAAAGTTTTTTTTTTACATTTTATCTATATCGATATGCTGTAAAGAACATTGTAAAATGTGTTGTAATTTTAAATAATTTGATGGGTAGTTTGCTCTAAAGTTATGTATTGTTATTTATCTTCGACCCAACTCCCTCCTTTGAGTCACACATTAAAAGCGTTACTAAAACGGCCTTCTTTCATCTCCGTAATATCGCTAAAATTCGCTCCATTTTGTCCACTAAAGACGCCGAGATCATTATCCATGCGTTTGTTACGTCTCGTCTCGATTACTGTAACGTATTATTTTCGGGTCTCCCCATGTCTAGCATTAAAAGATTACAGTTGGTACAAAATGCGGCTGCTAGACTTTTGACAAGAACAAGAAAGTTTGATCACATTACGCCTGTACTGGCTCACCTGCACTGGCTTCCTGTGTACTTAAGATGTGACTTTAAGGTTTTACTACTTACGTATAAAATACTACACGGTCTAGCTCCATCCTATCTTGCCGATCGTATTGTACCATATGTCCCGGCAAAAAATCTGCGTTCAAAAGACTCCGGCTTATTAGTGATTCCTAGAGCCCAAAAAAAAGTCTGCGGGCTATAGAGCGTTTTCATTTCGGGCTCCAGTACTCTGGAATGCCCTCCCGGTAACAGTTCGAGATGCTACCTCAGTAGAAGCATTTAAGTCTCACCTTAAAACTCATCTGTATACTCTAGCCTTTAAATAGACCTCCTTTTTAGACCAGTTGATCTGCCGCTTCTTTTCTTTCTCCTATGTCCCCCCCTCCCTTGTGGAGGGGGTCCGGTCCGATGACCATGGATGAAGTACTGGCTGTCCAGAGTCGAGACCCAGGATGGACCGCTCGTCGGGACCCAGGATGGACCGCTCGCCTGTATCGGTTGGGGACATCTCTACGCTGCTGATCCGCCTCCGCTTGAGATGGTTTCTTGTGGACGGGACTCTCGCTGCTGTCTTGGATCCGCTTGAACTGAACTCTCGCGGCTGTGTTAGAGCCACTATGGATTGAACTTTCACAGTATCATGTTAGACCCGCTCGACATCCATTGCTTTCGGTCCCCTAGAGGGGGGGGGGGTTGCCCACATCTGAGGTCCTCTCCAAGGTTTCTCATAGTCAGCATTGTCACTGGCGTCCCACTGGATGTGAATTCTCCCTGCCCACTGGGTGTGAGTTTTCCTTGCCCTTTTGTGGGTTCTTCCGAGGATGTTGTAGTCGTAATGATTTGTGCAGTCCTTTCAGACATTTGTGATTTGGGGCTATATAAATAAACATTGATTGATTGATTGATGATTGATTGATTCGACAAAAACGTGTTTGGAAAGTATGATAATATACTGTAATATTGTTGCCATAAGGGATGCTATTAAAATGTAAAAGGTATGCAATTTCAAGCAGTACATATATTTTTTTGTCGAAGTGGAAACAAAAATTAAGTACTTTATTGACACATATCAGTACCAGGCGTTTGCGGGCCAGATTAAATTATATCGCGGGCCAGATCTGGCCCCCCGAGCCTTGAGTTTGACACCTGTGTCGTAGGGCTTTTATTTGTTGCATTAATATGACTTCGTAATATCGATACACGTGATGCTCCTGTTACAAATCTTAATGTTTACGCTGCACCTCCATGCATTATTAATACGGAACAAAGAGAAAAAAAGAACTATAGTTATGTGTTCAGTCCAAAACGTAGTCACAGGTGGCGACACTGCGGAAGGTCATCACTTAATTTTTTGTTATCTTTCAATGAGAGATGTCCGATAATATCGGACTGCCGATATTATCGGCCGATAAATGCTTTAAAATGTAATATCAGAAAATATCGGTATCGGTTTCAAAATTATCGGTTTCAAAAAGTCACATTTATGACTTTTTAAAACGCTGCTGTGCACACGTAGGGAGAAGTACAGAGCGTTAATAAACCTTAAAGGCACTGCCTTTACATGCAGGCCCGGTCACATAATATCTACGGCTTTTGCAAGGCATACTCGGTCAACAGCCATACAGGTCACACTGAGGGTTGCCGTGTAAACAACTTTAACACTGTTACAAATTTGCGCCACACTGAGATCCCACACCAAACAACCATGACAAACACATTTCGGGAGAACATCTGCACCGTAACACAACATAAACACAACAGAACAAATACCCAGAACCCCTTGCAGCACTAACTCTTCCGGGACGCTACAACATACATCTCCCCCTACCCAACCTCAACCCCTCTCCCAACCCCGCCCACTTCAACCTCCTCATGCACTCTCAGGGAGAGCAAGTCCCAAATTCCACGCTGCCGTTTTGAGGCACGTTAAAAAAAAAATGCACTTTGTGACTTCAATAATAAATATAGCAGTGCCAGTTGGCATTTTTTTCCATTACTTGAATTGACTATTTTGGAAAACCTTGTTACATTGTTTAATGAATCCAGCAGGGCATCACAAAAAAATTAAGCACAATAATGTGTTAATTCCACAACTGTATATATCGGTATCGGTTGATATCGGATTCTGTAATAAGAGTTGGAAAATATCGGAATATCGGCAAAAAAGCCATTATCAGACATCTCTACTTTTAATCTACTGTATCTCTCAAACGACATGAAGGACCTAGATCATTGGTGTCAAACTCTGGCCTGCGGGCCAAATTTGGCCCTTGAGGCAGTATGAAATTAACATTAGAGCTGGCCCGCCAGTTTTATACAGCGGCAGTGCCGCTGTAACACCGCATTCACCACTAATACTCATACTTGCCAACCCTCCCGATTTTCCCGGACTCCCAAATTTCAGTGCCCCTCCCGAAAATCTCCCGGGCTAAACATTCTCCCGAAATTCTCCCCATTTCTACCCGGCCTTTATCATCCTCTACAACCTCTCGTCACGTCCGCTTTTCCTACATAGAAATAGCGTGCCAACCCAGTCACATAATATACACCGCTTTTACACACACACTCGCACACAAGTGAATGCCATGCATACTTGTTCAACAGCCATACAGGTCACACTGAGGGTGGCCGTATAAACAACTTTAAGACTGTTCCAAATATGCACCACACTGTGAACCCACACCAAACAAGAATAACAAACACATCTGCACCGTAACACAACATAAACACAACAGAACAAATACCCAGAACCCCTTGCAGCACTAACTCTTCCGGGATGCTACAATATACCCCCCCCCCTGCCCCCCAAGCAATAAATAATGTTTTACTCATGCACTTTCTCTTGCTACTTCAAGGCTTGAATGTTTGATTAATTTATTATTAGCCTGTGGAAAAAGTTTATTTTGATATTTACCTCAGAGGGCTGCAAATAGAAAAGAGGCGTTCAATTTTTATTTAAATTTTATTTGATATGCCATTGATATTTTTTAATGATTATTTTTTAAAACTCGATTTTACATGTCACTCTAAAGTTATATAAGTATTGTTTGTTTAATATTCAATGCAAAACTTGTTTGGGTCCCTATTAAAAGGTTAATTTGTTCAATCTTGGCCCGTGGCTTTGTTCAGTTTTAAATTTTGGCCCACTCTGTATTTGAGTTTGACACCCCTGACCTAGATCATTACACCCATAAAAGCTTCTTCCATTAGGAAGTGGACAGTAAAAACTAGGCAGTGTAGTGGTCTCATTATTAAAAGTAAGTCTGTCCCTCCCTTATAGTGTGCAAGACAACCACAGGTACAAAAGTAGGAATGTCCATTTATTTCTTGCTTTTACTGTAGTATTCATATTTCCTTCATGTGTTTTGTGCACATTTTAAGTGACTTTGGTGCTCATTTAAGTGTGATTTAGGTATGAGTCAACTTACTTCGCCGTCCTGGGAACGGAACTCATGCGTAGATCAAGGACCCCTGAGTAGGAGTACAGTACAGTTGGAGTGTTTTGAGATAAAAGCTGTCATTTTTTTAAGTTGCAAGTTCCAAGCATCTCTGCCATTAGTTGGCGTAGCAAATGTCACAGTGAACCTTGTGAGTTAAGGCAGTGTTTTTCAACCTTCTTTTGAGGCGAGGCACATTTTTTTCCTTAAAAAAAATCCGGAGGCACACCACCAGCAGAAAAAACGTTAAAAAATGTAACTCCACCTTATTTTGAGTTTGTTGGTGTTTTCCTGTGTGCAGTGCTTCAGTTCTTGTCTCGCTCTGTTATTCTGGTGGCCCTTCCTGTTTTGTTGGTGTTTTCCTGTCTTCCTTTAAGCGCTTTTCCGAGCACCTGCTTTATGTTAGCAATCAAGGCTATTTACGTTGTTTTGCTATCCTTATTTGTGTGGACATTGTTGGTTGTCATGTCATGTACGGACGTACTTTGTGGACGCCGTAAGTTTTTGCTGTCGTCCAGCATTCTGTTTCTGTTTACTTCGTGTCACGACTTGGACTTGGACGTGGATTGTTTTCCCGAGGTGACAAGAGAATGGAGCGGAAACAGCGTAAAGGTAGAGACATCTTTTTTTATTTTATACTATAACTAATTACAGGAACAAAAAAAGGATGCGCACAATGGCGGTATAAAAACTTGCCTATGAAACAAAAGACTAGCACAAAGGCAATTAACTTTAAACACTACAGGTGTGAGAAGAAATTGATCCGAATACGTTGTGCGATTCAGAACCGATTCTCATTTTTAAAAAATCGATTTATTTTTATTTTTATTATTATTTTTTTTTTTAACAAACCACTACACAGCAATACCATAACAATGCAATCCAATTCCAAAACCAAACCTGACCCAGCAACACTCAGAACTGTAATAAACAGAGCAATTGAGAGGAGACACAAACACGACACAGAACAAACTAACAGTAGTGAAAAAAATTAATATAATCCCCAACAGTATCACTATTAGTTATAATTTCAGCATAGCAGTGATTAAAAATCCCTCATTGACATTATCATTAGACATTTATAAAAATGAAGAAAAGAACAATAGTGTCACAGTGGCTTACATTTGCATCGCATCTCATAAGCTTGACAACACACTGTGTCCAATATTTTCACAAAGATAAAATAGGTCATATTTTTGGTTCGTTCAATAGTTAAAACAAATGTACATTATTGCAATCGGTTGATAAAACATTGTCCTTTACAATTATAAAAGCTTTTTAAAAAAAATCTACTACTCTGCTAGCATGTCAGCAGACGGGTAAATTCTGCTGAAATCCTATGTATTGAATGAATACAGAATCGTTTTGAATCGGAAAAGTTCCGTTTTTGAATCGAGAATCAAATCGATATATTATGGAATCGTGACCCCAAGAATCGATATTGAATCGAATCGTGGGACACCCAAAGATTCACAGCCCTAATAAACACGAAACAAAACACTTGCACTGTGGCATGAGTAATGAGAAATCTTACTCGGAACAAAACGAGAACGGGAAATGGATAATTGGCATGGATTGCAAGGTGCATAGCAGGTGATCGAGGATGTGAAGGAGGTGATGTTACCAGGACTAAGAACAGAAACAGACAGCTTAAATAGCAGTGACATAATCAGTGAAAACAGGTGCAAGACATGAGTTGTCATGGCAACAAAACAAACCAGGAAGTGCAAAAACAGGAACTGAGTGTCCAAAAAAACAAAACAGACATGACACTTTGTAGCCAGTTTAGTTTTACTTTCGTTTAGCTTAGCCATTTCCTTTCCCTTTTATTCATTTTGGGTATAAGCATTATATACCTTTTTTACCTGCACCCTGCCTCCCGCTGTAGTCACAACACACCATCCTCGTCTCACCCGACACATTCCAAAATGTACAAAGCAATTAACTAGCTGCCGCCACCTACTGACTTGGGGTATTACGTGGTTACCCTGTCGAGTTTAACAGAGCACAGACACTAAACAACGGCACAATTTTTGCAGAGTATAATTATTCATTTGTGAAAAATATTTTTGGGACCAAATTAGGTACAGTTGCATGGTTTCTTACAGCACACCAGACAATATCTCAGTGGTTGAGTTAAGGTACTGTATATTTCATTAGGTCACCTTTGCCTATGATTAAAAAAATCATGTTCAAAAAATGTAATTTAATCTATATGAGGTGACCTTTATTTAGTTATATTGTTTCTTATTATAATAATGACATAAAGAAAGGGATGCACTTAAGATGTGACTTTAAGGTTTTACTACTTACGTATAAAATACTACACGGTCTAGCTCCATCCTATCTTGCCGATTGTATTGTACCATATGTCCCGGCAAGAAATCTGCGTTCAAAGGACTCCGGCTTATTAGTGATTCCCAAAGCCCAAAAAAAGTCTGCGGGCTATAGAGCGTTTTCCGTTTGGGCTCCAGTACCCTGGAATGCCCTCCCGGTAACAGTTCGAGATGCCACCTCAGTAGAAGCATTTAAGTCTCACCTTAAAACTCATTTGTATACTCTAGCCTTTAAATAGACTCCCTTTTTAGACCAGTTGATCTGCCGTTTCTTTTCTTTTTCTTCTATGTCCCACTCTCCCTTGTGGAGGGGGTCCGGTCCGATCCGGTGGCCATGTACTGCTTGCCTGTGTATCGGCTGGGGACATCTCTGCGCTGCTGATCCGCCTCCGCTTGGGATGGTTTCCTGCTGGCTCCGCTGTGAACGGGACTCTCGCTGCTGTGTTGGATCCGCTTTGGACTGGACTCTCGCGACTGTGTCGGATCCATTATGGATTGAACTTTCACAGTATCATGTTAGACCCGCTCGACATCCATTGCTTTCCTCCTCTCCAAGGTTCTCATAGTCATCATTGTCACCGACGTCCCACTGGGTGTGAGTTTTCCTTGCCCTTATGTGGGCCTACCGAGGATGTCGTAGTGGTTTGTGCAGCCCTTTGAGACACTAGTGATTTTGGGCTATATAAGTAAACATTGATTGATTGATTGATTAGTTGACTATTCAATCAGAAAACAAACGAGAAAAGCATAGACACTTACCTCGAAAACTGAAAACAAAGAAAATAAATTGTTTGCCAAACTTGGATGTTGCTTCTCTCCTCCCAGAGCCTTGTGTGCACACAGTACCATATTTAAGTTACCACGGTTACCAAAAGCCTCATTGCATCGTTGCTTCAGAACGCTTCGCCTGCGATTCGTCGCCTTGTACCTGCACGTCAACTCACCTGTCCGTCTGCATCTTGCAACATCTCACACGTCCTCCCACACGCCACAATCCCTGGGCCTTTGCTGGCTTTGTATGTGCGTGTACGTTGTCTGCATGCACACGTCGTCATGGCTACGGGCTGGACAGACAGGCGTCACCACTTCAAAAGCACCTGAAAGGGACTGCAGCTTCCCTGTGTATTGAGCATCACCTGCAGGCACACACACACACACACACACACACACACACACACACACACACACACACACACACACACACACACACACACACACACACATTCTTGTACGTGTTAATTTCTTGAGACCTCCGAAAAGCGTCTACTTCTTTAGGACCACCCTTTATATAAGGATTTGTATTTAAAACATTATTAATACATACATACTATACAAATATGAAACAGCTTATTGTGAAAAATGAGTTGGAATTTCACAAGAAAAAGGTCACAATTTCACAAGAAAAAGGTCACAATTTCACAAGAAAAACTTAGAATTTTGGCAGTATTATAATAAAAGTCGTAATTTTAAGTTTGATCACATTACGCCTGCACTGGCTTCCTGTGCACTTAAGATGTGACTTTAAGGTTTTACTACTTACGTATAAAATACTACACGGTCTAGCTCCATCCTATCTTGCCGATTGTATTGTACCATATGTCCCGGCAAGAAATGTGCGTTCAAAGGACTCCGGCTTATTAGTGATTCCATCCATCCATCCATTTTCTACCGCTTATTCCCTTTTGGGGTCGCGGGGGGCGCTGGCGCCTATATCAGCTACAATCGGGCGGAAGGCGGGGTACACCCTGGACAAGTCGCCACCTCATCGCAGGGCCAACACAGATAGACAGACAACATTCACACTCACATTCACACACTAGGGCCAATTTAGTGTTGCCAATCAACCTATCCCCAGGTGCATGTCTTTGGAAGTGGGAGGAAGCCGGAGTACCCGGAGGGAACCCACGCATTCACGGGGAGAACATGCAAACTCCACACAGAAAGATCCCGAGCCTGGATTTGAACCCAGGACTGCAGGACCTTCGTATTGTGAGGCAGACGCACTAACCCCTCTGCCACCGTGAAGCCCATTAGTGATTCCCAAAGCCCAAAAAAAGTCTGCGGGCTATAGAGCGTTTTCCGTTCGGGCTCCAGTACTCTGGAATGCCCTCCCGGTAACAGTTTGAGATGCTACCTCAGTAGAAGCATTTAAGTCTCACCTTAAAACTCATTTGTATACTCTAGCCTTTAAATATACCTCCTTTTTAGACCAGTTGATCTGCCGCTTCTTTTCCTTCTCCTATGTCCCCCCCCTCCCTTGTGGAGGGGGTCCGGTCCGATGACCATGGATGAAGTACTGGCTGTCCAGAGTCGAGACCTAGGATGGACCGCTCGTCGGGACCCAGGATGGACCGCTCGCCTGTATCGGTTGGGGACATCTCTACGCTGCTGATCCGCCTCCGCTTGAGATGGTCTCCTGTGGACGGGACTCTCGCTGCTGTCCTGGATCCGCTTTGAACTGAACTCTCGCGGCTGTGTTGGAGCCACTATGGATTGAACTTTCACAGTATCATGTTAGACCCGCTCGACATCCATTGATCAAGACATTTCACCCTTGCTCCTGATGGGTGGTGGTTAGGGCCTTGCATGGCAGTTCCCGCCATCAGTGTGTGAATGTGTGTGTGAATGGGTAAATGTGGAAATAGCGTCAAAGCGCTTTGAGTACCTTGAATGTGGAAAAGCGCTATACAAGTAAAACCTATTTACCATTTGTTATTTCATATGTTGCCCAGAGGGGGAGCACTTTTAAAACTGACACACAGTCAATTTGAAAAATCCCTCTTTTTTGGGACCGCCCACATTTTGATAGATTTCACCACCAGGGGTGCAAATGAGACATTCTCTATTATGGTTTTCCTAATCGGAACCATAATTTATGTCCTAGCTCATGGGTGTCAAATTCTGGCCCGCCGTGTAATTTAATTTGGCCCTTGAGGCAATATCAATTTAGCATTAGAGCTGGCCCGCCGGTGTTATACAGCGTCGGTGCCGCTGTAACACCGCATTCACCGCTAATACTCATACTTGCCAACCCTCCTAATTTTCCTGGTAGACTCCCGAAGTTCAGTGCCCCTCCCGAAAATCTCCCGGGGCAACCATTGTCCCAAATTTCTACCGATTTCCACCTGGACAACTATATTGGGGGCGTGCATTTAAGGCACTGCCTTTAGCGTTCTCTACAACCTGTCGTCACGTCCGCTTTTCCTCCATACTAACAGCGTGTCACATAATATTTGTGGATTTTATACACACACACACACACACCCACACACACACACACACACACACGCACAAGTGAATGCAAGGCATACTTGGTCACCAGCAATACAGGTCACACTGAGGGTGGTCGTATAAACAACTTTAGCACTGTTACAAATATGCGCCACACTGTGAACCCACACCAAACAACAATGACAAACACATTTCGGGTGAACACCCGCACCGTAACACGACAGAAGAAATACCCAGAAACCCTTGCAGCACTAACTCTTCCGGGAAACTTCCAGCAAACTGACCAATAATTAACGTCTTATTCATGCATTTTCTCTTGCTACTTCAAGGCTTGAATGTTTGGTTCATTCATTATTGTTATTTTATTTTCAAATTTATTATTGGCCTGTGGAAAAATTTTTTATATTTACCTCAGAAATAGAAAAAAAGACATAACATTTTTATTTACATTTTATTTGATAGGCCATTAACATTCTTTTAATTATTATTATTATTATTTGAAACTGGATTTTGCATGTCACTAAAGTTATATAAGCCTCGCTTGTTCAATATTTAATGCGAAACTTGTTTGGGTCCCTATTAAAAGGTTCATTTGTTCAACCTTGGCCCACGGCTTTGTTCCGTTTAAAATTTTGGCCCACTCTGTATTTGAGTTTGACACCACTGGCCTAACTTGTTCACCGATCCTCATATCAATCATCAATCAATGTTTACTTATATAGCCCTAAATCACTAGTGTCTCAAAGGGCTGCACAAACCACAACACAATGGAAGGTACTTTTCCTTGTTGATGTCTCAATAAGGGTAGGAATACAAGAACACAAACACACACACACACACACACACACACACACACACACACACACACACACACACTTGACTCCTGGTATGGGTTCGAGTGGCAGAAGAGAGCTCCTGCATACTGATTGCAGCCAAAGATGTTTCTGGAAGCTCATCGTTGCTTCTTTGGGGTAAAAATGACTACATTTGAACAGTTTAGTATGTTACCTTACATCACTGGCATGAATGCACAGCTGGGCGCTGACAAGAGTGCTACTCAGATGGAGGATTACGAAACCATGCCTCAGCGGGGCCCGCTCATCATGTGTATTTCTGCTGCATTCACTCGTGTTACACAATTAGTGCATTTTTTCCCTTCAAGTATTTAAAGGTGTCGCCTTCTGCCTTGCAGGCTGCTGCTGCTCGATGGCCGACGGTGACTGCTTGCCGCAAGATACAGGACTGCTGTTCATCATGTGATCCGACTCCCACGCCATCGTTTCCTTCGCTCTACCTTAAAGTGAGTGAGCCTTAGACACCTCTTTCCTTTGTTTTGTCGCCATTGATAAAAACGTGTGCCAAACTGGCTCGCCGCACCAAATTTAGATATCAACATGTGGGGGGAGAAAGCAATAAAGCAACACTTCAACAAATAATTAGAAGTGTGTATGTGCAGAACACCTTCATTCATAAGGGAAGGACAAACATTGACCTCATATACACACACGCGCACACACACACACACACACACATTTTTATATTTATATAATAAACAGTATGTATACAGTATGCATATATATATATATGTACATATATATTAATATATATTATGTGTGTATATATATATATATATATATATATATATATATATATATATATATATGTATGTATGTGGGGAAAAATCACAAGACTACTTCATCTCTACAGAACACACACACACACACACACACGCACACACACATATTTTTATTTATATGATATACAGTATGTATGCATATATATATATATATATACATACAGCATATTGACAAAAATGTAAATATAATGTACTTAAAATATATGATGTTTATACAAATATCCATTTATTTTTACATATATATATATATATTAAAATAAAATAAAATCTGATGTTTGAGGGAACCCCTTATGAAACAGTTCTGTATATATATATATATATATATATATATATATATATATATATGGGCTGCACGGTGGCAAAGAGGGGTTAGTGCGTCTGCCTCACAATACGAAGGTCCTGAGTAGTCCTGGGTTTAATACCAGGCTCGGGATCTTTCTGTGTGGAGTTTGCATGTTCTCCCCGTGAATGCGTGGGTTCCCTCCGGGTACTCCGGCTTCCTCCCACTTCCAAAGACATGCACCTGGGGATAGGTTGATTGGCAACATTAAATTGGCCCTAGTGTGTGAATGTGAGTGTGAATGTTGTCTGTCTATCTGTGTTGGCCCTGCGATGAGGTAGCGACTTGTCCAGGGTGTACCCCGCCTTCCGCCCGATTGTAGCTGAGATAGGCGCCAGCGACCCCAAAGGGAATAAGCGGTAGAAAATGTATATATATATATATATATATATATATATATATATATATATATATATGTGTATATATATATATATATATATATATATATATATATATATATATATATATACATATATACATATATATATATATATATATATATATTAGCTGAGATAGGCGCCAGCGCCCCCTGCGACCCCGGAAGGGAATAAGCGGTAGGAAATGGATGGATGGATGGATATATATATATATATTAGGGATGTGGGAAAAAATAGATTTGAATATGAATCTCATGTTGATTCTCTTTTTTTTTTTTAATCGTTTTTGCTGTCTTGGATCCGCTTGAACTGAACTCTCGTGGCTGTGTTGGAGCCACTATGGATTGAACTTTCACAGCATCATGTTAGACCCGCTCGACATCCATTGCTTTCGGTCCCCTAGAGGGGGGTGGTTGCCCACATCTGAGGTCCTCTCCAAGGTTTCTCATAGTCAGCATTGTCACTGGCGTCCCACTGGATGTGAATTCTCCCTGCCCACTGGGTGTGAGTTTTCCTTGCCCTTTTGTGGGTTCTTCCGAGGATGTTGTAGTCGTAATGATTTGTGCAGTCTTTTGAGACATTTCTGATTTGGGGCTATATAAATAAACATTGATTGATTGATTGATTGATTTTTCATTTATTTGATTTTATTTTTTTATAATTATTTTTTTTTATCAATCCAAAAAAAGAATACACAGCAATACAATAACAATGCAATCCAATCCCAAAACCAAACCTGACCCAGCAACACTCAGAACTGCAATAAACAGAGCAATTGAGAGGAGACACAAACACGACACAGAACAAAGTAATGAAACAAAAATGAATATTATCAACAACAGTATCAATATTAGTTATAATTTCAGCATAGCAGTGATTAAAAATCCCTCATTGACATTATCATTAGACATTACTAGAAATAAAAAAAAGAACAATAGTGTCACAGTGGCTTACACTTGCATCGCATCTCATAAGCTTGACAACACACTGTGTTCAATGTTTTCACAAAGGTAAAATAAGTCACATTTTTGGTTCGTTTAATAGTTAAAACAAATTTACATTATTGCAATCAGTTGATAAAACATTGTCCTTTACAATTATAAAAGCTTTTTTTTTAAAAAAATCTACTACTCTGCTAGCATGTCAGCAGACTGGGGTAGATCCTGCTGAAATCCTATGTATTGAATGAGTACAGAATAATTTTGAATCGGAAAAATATCGTTTTTGAATCGAGAATCGCGTTGAATTAGAAAATTCGATATATAATCGAATCGCGACCCCAAGAATCGATATTGAATCAAATCGTGGGACCGCAGCCCTAATATACAGTATATATATATATATATATATATATATATATGAAGTGTAAAATACGACAGCGGAGACCCCAGGCTGTTGAACGACTGAAGCTCTACATAAAACAAAAATGGGAAAGAATTCCACTTTCAAACCTTCAACAATTAGTTTCCTTAGTTCCCAAACGTTTATTGAGTGTTGTTAAAAGAAAAGGTGATGTAACACAGTGGGGAACATGCCCTTTCCCAACTACTTTGGCACGTATTGCAGCCATGAAATTCTAAGTTAATTATTATGTCCCCCAAAAAAATAAAGTTTATGAGTTTGAACAAAAAAATATCTTGTCTTTGTAGTGCATTCAACTCAATATGGGATGAAAATAATTTGCAAATCATTGTATTCCGTTTATATTTACATCGAACACAATTTCCCAACTCATATGGAAACAGGCTTTTTATATATATATATATATATATATATATATATATATATTTATATATAATATATATATTGTGTGTGTGTGTTTATCTGTTGCCAGTAGATGATTATGCTCAGGACGGATGACAGGGATGAGAGCCACTCTGTTGCCAAGGCGACGGACAAGGCTGTAAACACGTTACCCATGACTCATCTCTCCACAATGGACCCCCTCTCTCTCTCTCTCTCTCTCTCTCTTACACACACACACACACACATACACACACACACAGACACACACACACACCCACACACACACACACACACACAATAGAGTCCAATCTACGACAGACAAGGGGATACGGATATGAGAACCACTCCAAGCCGCTTAGCCCCATCTGAATGGGCATGTGGAATAAACGACACACACACACACACACGCTTATACACACTAACACGCACACACACGCTTATACACACAAACACAAACACACGCTCACACACACACGCTCAGTTCAGACAACACACCAAACAGACACACACTAACAATTGCGGTGATGATGTCATTGAATTGGTGACCAGTAGTTCATATGTTTTTTTTTACATTTCAGCAACACAATACCACAGATTATGTGTTTAAAAAAAAAGGCTTTGGGTGCTGACCATTTTGCACAGAAGATATTATTATAAATTATATAATAATGCCCACATCTGAGGTCCTCTCCAAGGTTTCTCATAATCAGCATTGTCACTGGATGTGAATTCTCCCTGCCCACTGGGTGTGAGTTTTCCTTGCCCTTTTGTGGGTTCTTCCGAGGATGTTGTAGTCGTAATGATTTGTGCAGTCCTTTGAGACATTTGTGATTTGGGGCTATATAAATAAACATTGATTGATTGATTGATCCATCCATCCATTTTCTACCGCTTATTCCCTTTTGGGGTCGATATTATTTGTAAATTATAAATTAAATGTGTACATATTATAACAAGCAGATGTCAAACCTATGCATGTGCTGCATGGAATTGCATATCTTCCATTTTCTACCGCTTGTCCCTTTTGGGGTGGCGGGGGTGCTGGAGCCTCTCTCAGCTGCATTGGGTTGGAAGGCGGGGTAGAATTGCATATCTTTTAAACTTTAACATTATCTGACATTCAAAAATGTGTTATTTTCTGCTGCAAGTGCACACTAGTCAGGTCATCTTTTTTGCATCAATCATTTTAGGCAACTATCCTGTATTGTCATCTACTCTAACTGCAATATTTTTTTATTCACAATTTTCTTTTTGGGGAGTTTTTTCCCCCCATATTTTTGTCATTTTTCTAATGTTACCTTTTATTGAGAGCCTCATCAATAATGTTATGTTTGCATAAGGACAATAAATACTCTTGAAGGCAACTGAGTAATAATAGCTTGATGATATTATTACACAATCACACATTAACACGACCCTGTTAGGGCAACCATAACTTTGATTGATTGATTGATTGACAATTTTATTAGTAGATTGCACAGTTCAATCAATCAATCAATGTTTACTTATATAGCCCTAAATCACTAGTGTCTCAAAGGGCTAAACAAACCACTACGACATCCTCGGTAGGCCCACATAAGGGCAAGGAAAACTCACACCCAGTGGGACGTCGGTGACAATGATGACTATGAGAACCTTGGAGAGGAGGAAAGCAATGGATGTCGAGCGAGTCTAACATGATACTGTGAAAGTTCAATCCATAATGGATCCAACACTGTCGCGAGAGTCCAGTCCAAAGCGGATCCAACACAGCAGCGAGAGTCCCGTTCACAGCGGAGCCAGCAGGAAACCATCCCAAGTGGAGGCGGATCAGTTCAGTACATATTCTGTACAATTGACCACTAAATGGTAACACCTGAACAAGTTTTTCAACTTGTTTAAGTCTGGGTCCACGTTAATCAATTCATGGTAAAACTACTATGTGGCCCTCAATGAAAATGAGTTTAAAGCAGACACAGGCAGCAAGGTTATGCAAAAAATATTCAGTTTACTGTAAAAAAATAAGGATGAAGGAAACCAGTTCGTACGCAGGAATTTATTTGCATCATTTAATTGTGTGAATGCTCCAAAACATTTACACCAAAATTAATCGACAAATGTATTTATTAAATGTCTTCTTTTTCTCTAGATTTTCCACATTTTTCACCCAATTCAAACCGTTCCAACTTCCAACTGTTCCTTCTATTTGGAAATCCCTTTCCCTTGACAAATTCCCAGATTTCCCAGAATTCCACATTTTCCGGGACCTTTCTCAATTCGTCATGTTACTACTTCAACATTTCTCAACCGATTTGAAAAATTCCAACACCAACCATTTCAACTCGTTCATACCTTTCAAAATTGTTTTTTTTTGCAATTTTCAAAAAAAATTCCTGCTTGTTTCATCTGACTCAAACCATTCCAACTTCAAACTGTTCAGTCTATCCGGGAATTTTGTGCTTTCCCCTTGACATATTCCCAGATTTTCCACAATTCCCGAATTTCTGGGACTTTTTCCCATTCAAAATGAATTGGCCATTTTTCAAACTGCCACCATTTCCACATTTTTCAACCTATTCAAGCCATTCCACCTTCTACACATTCCACCATCCTGGACATTCTAACTACCTTTTTTCCAAGTTAAAAAAAAATGCCAGGATTTTCCAGAATTCCTCTTTTTCCAAAACCCTGTTTCCACCCTTTATTCTGGCAACTACCCCTTCTGCATTTTTCAACGCATTTCAACGGTTCTGCCGTAAAAACATTCCTCTTAGTCAGGAAAAAAAAAACCTGTAAAAATTCCTGGTTTTCCCCAAATTTTAAGAATTCTCTAATACCATTTCTCAATTCTTCATGTTACTACTTCAACATTTCTCAACCGATTTGAAAAATTCCAACACCAACCATTTCAACTCGTTCATACCTTTCAAAATAGTTTTTTTTACAATTTTCAAAAAAAATTCCCGCTTGTTTCATCTGACTCAAACCATTCCAACTTCAAACTGTTCAGCCTATCCGGGAATTTTGTGCTTTCCCCTTGACATATTCCCAGATTTTCCACAATTCCCGATTTTCTGGGACCTTTTTGTCATTCAAAATGAATTGGCCATTTTTCAAACTGCCACCATTTCCACATTTTTCAACCTATTCAAGCTTTTCCACCTTCAACACATTCCACCATCCTGGACATTCAAACTACTTTTTTTTTCAAGTTCCAAAAAATTCCAGGATTTTCCAGAATTCCTAGTTTTCCAAAGCCCTATTTCCACCCTTTATTCTAGCGACTACTCCTACCACATTTTTTAACGCATTTCAACCATTCTACGGTAAAAACATTTCTTAGTCAGGAAAAAAAAAACTCGAAAAATTCCCGCTTTTCCCCAAACTCCAAGAATTCTCTAATACCATTTCTCAATCCGTCATGTTACTACTTCAACATTTCTTAACCGATTTGAAAAATCCCAACACCAACCATTCCTTCTCGTTCATACCTTTCAAAATTGTTTTTTTTTGCAATTTTCAAAAAAAATTCCTGCTTGTTTCATCTGACTCAAACCATTCCAACTTCAAACTGTTCCGTCTATCCGGGAATTTTGTGCTTTCCCCTTGACATATTCCCAGATTTTCCACAATTCCCGAATTTCTGGGACTTTTTCCCATTCAAAATGAATTGGCCATTTTTCAAACTGCCACCATTTCCACATTTTTCAACCTATTCAAACCATTCCACCTTCTACACATTCCACCATCCTGGACATTCTAACTACCTTTTTTCCAAGTTAAAAAAAAATGCCAGGATTTTCCAGAATTCCTGGTTTTCCAAAACCCTTTTTCCACCCTTTATTCTGGCAACTACCCCTTCTGCATTTTTCAACGCATTTCAACGGTTCTGCCGTAAAAACATTCCTCTTAGTCAGGAAAAAAAAACCTGGAAAAATTCCTGGTTTTCCCCAAACTTTAAGAATTCTCTAATACCATTTCTCAATTCTTCATGTTACTACTTCAACATTTCTCAACCGATTTGAAAAATTCCAACACCAACCATTTCAACTCCATCCATCCATCCATCATCTTCCGCTTATCCGAGGTCGGGTCGCGGGGGCAGCAGCCTAAGCAGGGAAGCCCAGACTTCCCTATCTCCAGCCACTTCGTCTAGCTCTTCCCGGGGGATCCCGAGGCGTTCCCAGGCCAGCCGGGAGACATAGTCTTCCCAACGTGTCCTGGGTCTTCCCCGTGGCCTCCTACCAGCTGGACGTGCCCTAAACACATCCCTAGGGAGGCGTTCGGGTGGCACCCGAACGCCATTTCAACTCGTTCATACCTTTCAAAATGTTTTTTTTTTACAATTTTCAAAAAAAATTCCCGCTTGTTTCATCTGACTCAAACCATTCCAACTTCAAACTGTTCAGCCTATCCGGGAATTTTGTGCTTTCCCCTTGACATATTCCCAGATTTTCCACAATTCCCGATTTTCCTGTACCTTTTTTCCATTCAAAATGAATTGGCCATTTTTCAAACTGCCATCATTTCCACCGTTTTCAACCTATTCAAACCATTCCACCTTCAACACATTCCACCATCCTGGACATTCTAACTCCCTTTTTTTTTCAAGTTCCAAAAAATTCCAGGATTTTCCAGAATTCCTAGTTTTCCAAAGCCCTATTTCCACCCTTTATTCTAGCGACTACTCCTACCACATTTTTTAACGCATTTCAACCATTCTACGGTAAAAACATTTCTTAGTCAGGAAAAAAAAAACTTGAAAAATTCCCGCTTTTCCCCAAACTCCAAGAATTCCGTAATACCATTTCTCAATTCGTCATGTTACTACTTCAACATTTCTTAACCGATTTGAAAAATCCCAACACCAACCATTTCAACTCGTTCATACCTTTCAAAATGTTTTTTGTTTTACAATTTTCAAAAAAAATTCCTGCTTGTTTCATCTGACTCAAACCATTCCAACTTCAAACTGTTCAGTCTATCCGGGAATTTTGTGCTTTCCCCTTGACATATTCCCAGATTTTCCACAATTCCCGATTTTCCTGTACCTTTTTGTCATTCAAAATGAATTGGCCATTTTTCAAACTGCCACCATTTCCACCGTTTTCAACCGATTCAAACCATTCCACCTTCTACACATTCCACCATCCTGGACATTCTAACTACCTTTTTTCCAAGTTGAAAAAAAATGCCAGGATTTTCCAGAATTCCTGGTTTTCCAAAACCCTGTTTCCACCCTTTATTCTGGCAACTACCCCTTCTGCATTTTTCAACGCATTTCAACGGTTCTGCCGTAAAAATATTCCTCTTAGTCAGGAAAAAAAACCTGGAAAAATTCCTGGTTTTCCCCAAATTTTAAGAATTCTCTAATACCATTTCTCAATTGGTCATGTTACTACTTCAACATTTCTCAACCGATTTGAAAAATTCCAACACCAACCATTTCAACTCGTTCATACCTTTCAAAATTGTTTTTTTTTACAATTTTCAAAAAAAATTCCCGCTTGTTTCATCTGACTCAAACCATTCCAACTTCAAACTGTTCAGTCTATCCGGGAATTTTGTGCTTTCCCCTTGACATATTCCCAGATTTTACACAATTCCCGAATTTCTGGGACTTTTTCCCATTCAAAATGAATTGGCCATTTTTCAGACTGCCACCATTTCCACCGTTTTCAACCGATTCAAACCATTCCACCTTCAACACATTCCACCATCCTGAACATTCTAACTACCTTTTTTCCAAGTTAAAAAAAAATGCCAGGATTTTCCAGAATTCCTGGTTTTCCAAAACCCTGTTTCCACCCTTTATTCTGGCAACTACCCCTTCTGCATTTTTCAACGCATTTCAACGGTTCTGCCGTAAAAACATTCCTCTTAGTCAGGAAAAAAAAAACCTGGAAAAATTCCTGGTTTTCCCCAAATTTTAAGAATTCTCTAATACCATTTCTCAATTCGTCATGTTACTACTTCAACATTTCTCAATCGATTTGAAAAATTCCAACACCAACCATTTGAACTCGTTCATACCTTTCAATTTTTTATTTTTTTTTTACAATTTTCCCAAAAAATTCCCGCTTGTTTCATCTGACTCAAACCATTCCAACTTCCAACTGTTCCTTCTATTTGGAACCCCCTTTCCCTTGACAAATTCCCAGATTTCCCAGAATTCCACATTTTCCGGGACCTTTTTCCCATTCAAAATGAATTGGCCATTTTTCAGACTGCCACCATTTCCACCGTTTTCAACCGATTCAAACCATTCCACCTTCAACACATTCCACCATCCTGGACATTCTAACTACCTTTTTTCCAAGTTAAAAAAAAATGCCAGGATTTTCCAGAATTCCTGGTTTTCCAAAACCCTGTTTCCACCCTTTATTCTGGCAACTACCCCTTCTGCATTTTTCAACGCATTTCAACGGTTCTGCCGTAAAAACATTCCTCTTAGTCAGGAAAAAAAACCTGGAAAAATTCCTGGTTTTCCCCAAATTTTAAGAATTCTCTAATACCATTTCTCAATTCTTCATGTTACTACTTCAACATTTCTTAACCGATTTGAAAAATTCCAACACCAACCATTTCAACTCGTTCATACCTTTCAAAATGTTTTTTTTTTACAATTTTCAAAAAAAATTCCCGCTTGTTTCATCTGAGTCAAACCATTCCAACTTCAAACTGTTCAGCCTATCCGGGAATTTTGTGCTTTCCCCTTGACATATTCCCAGATTTTCCACAATTCCCGATTTTCTGGGACCTTTTTGTCATTCAAAATGAATTGGCCATTTTTCAAACTGCCATCATTTCCACCGTTTTCAACCGATTCAAACCATTCCACCTTCAACACATTCCACCATCCTGGACATTCAAACTACTTTTTTTTTCAAGTTCCCAAAAATTCCAGGATTTTCCAGAATTCCTAGTTTTCCAAAGCCCTATTTCCACCCTTTATTCTAGCGACTACTCCTACCACATTTTTTAACGCATTTCAACCATTCTACGGTAAAAACATTTCTTAGTCAGGAAAAAAAAAACTTGAAAAATTCCCACTTTTCCCCAAACTCCAAGAATTCCGTAATACCATTTCTCAATTCGTCATGTTACTACTTCAACATTTCTCAACCGAATTTAAAAATTCCAAAACCAACCATTTTAACTCATTCAGACCGCTCAAGTTGTTTACCATTTTCAAAAAAAATCCCGCTTTTCCCGAAATTCCCAAATTTTGGGAAATTCACATTGAAATCAATGGGACATTCTTCAAAGTTTTACAACTCCCTGGAGTTTCATCTGATTCAAACCGTTCCAACTTCAAACTGTTCATTCTATTTGGAATCGTGGGATTTACCTTCACAAATTCCCAGATTTTCCAGAATTCCAGATTTTCCTGGACCTTTTTCCCATTCAAAATGAATTGGCCATTTTTCAAACTGCTACCATTTATACATTTTTCAACCGATTCAAACCATTCTACTTACAACACATTCCACCATCCTGGACATTCCAACTACTTTTTTTCCAAGCTCCAAAAAATTCCAGGATTTTCCAGAATTCCTAGTTTTCCAAAGCCCTATTTCCACCCTTTATTTTGGCAATCTACTCCTTCAACCTTTTTCAACGTATTTCAACCGTTCTACCGTCAAATAATTCCTCTTAACCAGGACAAAAAACAAACTGGAACAATTCACAATATTCCCGAAATTCCAAGAATTCCGTAATACCATTTCTCAATTCGACATGTTACTATTTTAACATTTCTCAACCGATTTGAAAAATTCCAACACTAACCATTTCATCTCATTCAGACCATTCAAGTTTGTTTGTTTTTACCATTTTCAAAACAATTCCTGCTCTTCCCGAAATTCCAACATTTTGGGAAGTTCACATTGAAATAAATGGGACATTTTTCAAAGTTCTACAACTCCCACATGTTTCATCTGATTCAAACCGTTCAAACTTCAAACTGTTCATTCTATTCGGGAATCGTGGGCTTTCCCTTGAGAAATTCCCATATTTTCCAGAATTCCAGATTTTCCGGGACTTTTTGTAATTCAAAATGAATTGGCCATTTTTCAAACTTTCACCATTTCCACATTTTTCAACCGATTCAAATAATTCTATCCTGGTTTTCCAAAGCCCTATTTCCACCCTTTTTCTGGCGACTACTCTCACCATATTTTTCAGCTCATTTGAACTGTTCTACCGTAAAAACTTTCCTCTTAATCAGGAAGGGAAAAAAAAGGGAATAATTCCCAGTTTTCCCGAAATTCCAAGAATTCCGTAATACCATTTCTCAATTTGACATGTTACTACTCCAACATTTCTCAACCGATTTGGAAAATTCCAACACAACACTAACCATTTCATCTCATTCAGACCATTCAAGTTTTTTTTTTACTATTTTCAAAAAAAAATCACGCTTTTCCCGAAATTCCCAAATTTTAGGAAATCCACATTGAAATCAATGAGACATTTTTCAAAGTTCTACAACCCCCACGTTTCATCTGATTCAAACCATTCCAACTTCCAACTGTTTAGTCTATTCGGGAATTGTTGGCTTTACCTTGAAAAATTCCCAGATTTTCCAAAATTCCAGATTTTCCTGTACCTTTTTTCCATTCAAAATGAATTGGCCATTTTTCAAACTGCTACCATTTCCACATTTTTCAACCGATTCAAATCGTTCTATCTTCAACACATTCCACCATCCTGGACATTCAAACTACCCTTTTCCAAGTTAAAAGAAAATCCAGGACTTTCCAGAATTCCTGGTTTTCCAAAGCCCTATTTCCACCCTTTTTCTGGCGACTACTCCTACCACATTTTTCAGCGCATTTGAACCGTTCTACCGTCAAAACATTCCTCATAATAAGGACAAAAAAACTAAGTTGTTTTTTGAACTGGAAAAATTCCTGGTTTTCCCCAAATTCCAAGAATTCCTTAATACCATTTCTAAATACGACATGTTACTACTCCAACATTTCTCAACCGATTTGAAAAATTCCAACACTAACCATTTCATCTCATTCAGACCCTTCAAGTTTTTTTATTTACTATTTTCCCCCCAAAAATCACACTTTTCCCGAAATTCCCAAATTTTAGGAAATTCACATTGAAATCAATGAGACATTTTTCAAAGTTCTACAACTCCCACATGTTTCATCTGATTCAAACCATTCCAACTTCAAACTGTTCAGTCTATTCGGGAATCGTGGGCTTTCCCTTGAAAAATTCCCATATTTTCCAGAATTCCAGATTTTCCTGTACCTTTTTTCCACTCAAAATGAATTGGCCATTTTTCAAACTGCTACCATTTCCACATTTTTCAACCGATTCAAATCGTTCTATCTTCAACACATTCCACCATCCTGGACATTCAAACTACCTTTTTCCAAGTCAAAAGAAAATCCAGGACTTTCCAGAATTCCTGGTTTTCCCAAGCCCTATTTCCACCCTTTTTCTGGCGACTACTCCTACCACATTTTTCAGCGCATTTGAACCGTTCTACCGTCAAAACATTCCTCAAAATAACTAAGTTGTTTTTTGAACTGGACTAATTCCGGGTTTTTCCAAATTTAGAAGAATTCCGTAATACCATTTCTCAAGTCGACATGTTACCGTTCTACCGTAAAAACATTCATCTTAATCAGGACAAAAAACGAACTGAAAAAATTCCCAGTTTTCCCGAAATTCCAAGAATTCCTTAATACCATTTCTAAATTCGATATGTTACTACTTCGACATTTCTCAACCGATTTGAAAAATTCCAACACCAACCATTTCAACTCATTCAGACCATTCAAGTTTTTTTTTATTATTTTCCCAAAAATTCCTGCTTTTCCCGAAATTCCCAAATTTTAGGAAATTCAAATTGAAATCAATGGGACATTCTTAAACTCCCTCGTGTTTCTTCTGATTCAAACAGTTCCAACTTGAAAATATTCAGCCTTATTGGGAATTGTGTGCTCTACTTCAACAATTCTAAAATATTTCCAGGATTTCAGTTCGACCTCAGCATTTGAGCATTCACACGCAATTCCTTCAGTTATAATAGTCTTTTGCTCATTCTTCACCAACCAGGAAGTAGGTTGTTTAGTTTTGTGCTTTTATTGTGTACATTTTGTCATTTCAAGGATAATTCTGAACCCAAATTTAACATATCCAGGAGGAGGATCATGAACCGCCGCCTAAGCAGCTCCACCCGTTCCCACACCGAAGACTCCATCTTCCTGAGGCCCGATGAGGACCCCGTTTGGTTGGATGAGCCCACAAAGATCGGAAAAATAACCGAAGGAGCCTCTAAGAAAGATGAGCTGCTACGACGCAAAGGGGGTCAAAGTTCGCAAGGAGAAGAAGTGTTTTTGCACAAAGTGTACATGCTGGTGATAGAGTTCCACTACTGGGCTGCCCTTCTTGTCATCTCCCAAGTCACGGTACGAGAATGCATGTCAGCGTGTGTGGAATGACTCTTATTTACAGATGAAAAGATTGTGAGAGGAGCCAGATGATTTGGTTCGGGCATCTGGTCAGGATGCCACCCGAACGCCTCCCTAGGGAGGTGTTTAGGGCATGTCCAACCGGTAGGAGGCCACGGGGAAGACCCAGGACACGTTGGGAAGACTATGTCTCCCGGCTGGCCTGGGAACGCCTCGGGATCCCCCGGGAAGAGCTAGACGAAGTGGCTGGGGAGAGGGAAGTCTGGGTTTCCCTGCTTAGGCTGCTGCCCCCGCGACCCGACCTCGGATAAGCGGAAGAAGATGGAAGATTGTTTGCTTTGAATCCAAACGTTTTAGCAAAAACTCACAGGTTGCCTCCGTGCCCTGGAGCAAAGCACTAAAACCCTAATTTGTATATATCAATGCTTTTAGAGGAGTACAGTGCAGTTTCCCACAGGACTGCTTTTTTGATTGATTGATACTTTTATTAGTAGATTGCACAGTTCAGTACATATTCCATACAATCGACCACTAAATGGTAACACCCGAATAAGTTTTTCAACTTGTTTAAGTCGGGGTCCACGTTAATCAATTCATGTTACAAATATATACTATCCATTTTTATTTGTGGTGATAAATCGTCAAATGTGCTTAATTTCAAAAAGTACGTTTAAAAGAAAACAAAAAACACTTTGGTTTATGCTCCCATTTTTCCTGAGCATGAAGTTGAATGTGCCAGTCGTGTGTTATGCCCTACAAAGTGTTTATACTGTAAGTATTGTATTTATTACTCGCCAGCTGGATGATCGGAGTCTGGGTCTTTGTTTTATTTTTTCGTTACCAAATTTGGGGTTGTTGGAATCGCCATGTAAAATTGCTAATGTTAATTGGTAGCACGTCCATGGCAGTGGTTCTCAAATGGGGGAACGCGTACCCCTGGGGGTACTTGAAGGTATGCCAAGGGGTACGTGAGATTTTTTGAAAATATTCTAAAAACAGCAACAATTCAAAAATCCTTTATAAATATATTTATTGAATAATACTTCAACTAGATATGAATGTAAGTTCATAAACTGTGAAAAGAGATGCAACAATGCAATATTCAGTGTTGACAGCTCGATTTTTTGTGGACATGTTCCATAAATATTGATGTTAAATATTACTTTTTTTTGTGAAGAAATGTTTAGAATGAAGTTGATGAATCCAAATGGATCTCTATTACAATCCCCAAAGAGGGCACTTTAAGTTGATGATTACTTCTATGTGTAGAAATTTTTATTTATAATTGAATCACTTGTTTATTTTTCAACAAGTTCATAGTTAATTTTGTATCTTTTTTTTCCAAGTAGTTCAAGAAAGGCCACTAAAAATTAGCAATAATTTGCACTGTTATACAATTAAATAAAATGCAAAATAGGGCTCGCAAAACGGTTTTCAGTACTGATACATCACATTACGCGTGATAAATAATTACATTTGCATTTTCTCTTCCCAGTTTTAATGATCAGCATATAAAAATGGGACCCATTACCTCCCTGCTTGGCACTCAGCATCAAGGGGTTGCAATTGGGGGTTAAATCACCAAAATGATTCCTGAGCGTGGTCACCTCTGCTGCTCACTGCTCCCACTCACCTTCTAGGAGGTGAACAAAGGGATGGGTCAAATGCAGAGGTTCATTTCACCACACTTAGTGTATGTGTGACCATCATTGGTACTTTAAGTTTATATATTTTGCATATTAATGAAAACAGAGACGCAAAAAGAATTGCACGCCTTATTTTACTCAGGTGCAATCCTCTTTGCACACGTTTAGTAGATCAGCCATACGTGCGCTATTAGGTTTGCACGTGTTCTAGTACACACAAACCTTTAATAAATCAGGCCCTTAATGTATCATTTAATAAAGCAACATGTTCACCCGGGCTTCACGGTGGCAGAGGGGTTAGTGCGTCTGCCTCACAATACGAAGGTCCTGCAGTCCTGGGTTCAAATCCAGGCTCGGGATCTTTCTGTGTGGAGTTTGCATGTTCTCCCCGTGAATGCGTGGGTTCCCTCCGGGTACTCCGGCTTCCTCCCACTTCCAAAGACATGCACCTGGGGATAGGTTCAATCAATCAATCAATGTTTACTTATATAGCCCTAAATCACTAGTGTCTCAAAGGGCTGCACAGACCACCACGACATCCTCGGTAGGCCCACATAAGGTCAAGGAAAACTCACACCCAGTGGGACGTCGGTGACAATGATGACTATGAGAACCTTGGAGAGGAGGAAAGCAATGGATGTCGAGCGGGTCTAACATGATACTGTGAAAGTTCAATCCATAATGGATCCAACACAGTCGCGAGAGTCCAGTCCAAAGCGGATCCAACACAGCAGCGAGAGTCCCGTTCACAGCGGAGCCAGCAGGAAACCATCCCAAGCGGAGGCGGACCAGCAGCGCAGAGATGTCCCCAGCCGATACACAGGCGAGCAGTACATGGCCACCGGATCGGACCGGACCCCCTCCACAAGGGAGAGTGGGACATAGAAGAAAAAGAAAAGAAACGGCAGATCAACTGGTCTAAAAAGGGAGTCTATTTAAAGGCTAGAGTATACAAATGAGTTTTAAGGTGAGACTTAAATGCTTCTACTGAGGTGGCATCGCGAACTGTTACCGGGAGGGCATTCCAGAGTACTGGAGCCCGAACGGAAAACGCTCTATAGCCCGCAGACTTTTTTGGGGCTTTGGGAATCACTAATAAGCCGGAGTCCTTTGAACGCAGATTTCTTGCCGGGACATATGGTACAATACAATCGGCAAGATAGGATGGAGCTAGACCGTGTAGTATTTTATACGTAAGTAGTAAAACCTTAAAGTCACATCTTAAGTGCACAGGAAGCCAGTGCAGGTGAGCCAGTACAGGCGTAATGTGATCAAACTTTCTTGTTCTTGTCAAAAGTCTAGCAGCCGCATTTTGTACCAACTGTAATCTTTTAATGCTAGACATGGGGATTGGTTGATTGGCAACACTAAATTGGCCCTAGTGTGTGAATGTTGTCTGTCTATCTGTGTTGGCCCTGCGATGAGGTGGCGACTTGTCCAGGGTGTACCCCGCCTTCCGCCCGATTGTAGCTGAGATAGGCGCCAGCGCCCCCCGCGACCCCGAAAGGGAATAAGCGGTAGAAAATGGATGGATGGATGGAACATGTTCACCCTTCCATTATTTCCTATGAGGAAAAATACATTTAAAATAACATGAGTGTTATCTTTAGTTGTGTGCTTATTTTGCAAATGACTCCTAAACCAAACAGCATTCTGTCAATTGTTCATTTGAGATGTTTTATTCTTGTGCATGCCGCTCAAACCGTGATGCAAAAAAAGCACTAAGTATTGGGACGCTTGCATGGAGACAATTTGCATATATTTCATTGTGTAATCGTCCATCTTATTTTCTTTCCTCTCCTCTTTTAACCTGAAAGCCGCCTCATTGTTGCACACACACGTGACTGAAGGGCAGCCCGGTGACAATCTGCCTTTCCTCTTTCCTCTCAGGGGTACTGGATGTTCTTTGTGGTGGAAGGAAATGGGCCATTTGCCTCCATCTATAAAGCTCTGCAGGTCATCGACTTCTATCTGGGTTTTGTTTTACCTTTCCACCCCATATTTGGAATGGACGTAAGTGTTCGCTACGTAATTATTTGAACAATGACGCCAGTTCCAGCATTCTGCCAAATAGAACTAGAATGAGACGATCAGTTCTAACCTAATTTAGTTGCTTTTTCAATAGTAAAATCCAGCATTATCTACAGTATTGGCTGTGTGAAGTGCTGTTTGACAGTTGTTTTCACTTCATGTCGATGTAGTTATCTGGCTACCACATCATTAAAGGGGAACATTATCACAATTTCAGAAGGGTTAAAACCAATAACAATCAGTTCCCAGTGGCTTGTTTTATTTTTCGAAGTTTTTTTCAAAATTGTACCCATCATATCCCGAAAAAAAGCTTCAAAGTGCCTGATTTTCACGATCGGTATATCCAGCCGTCCATTTTCCTGTGACGTCACTGCGTGATGCCAATACAAACAAACATGGCGGATAGAACTGAAGGATATAGCGACATTAGCTCGGATTCAGACTCGGATTTCAGCGGTTTAAGCGATTCAACAGATTACCCATGTATTGAAACGGATGGTTGGAGTTTGGAGGCAGGTAGCGAAAACGAAATTGAAGAATAAACTGAAGCTATTGAGCCATATCACGACAGCAACGAGGACGAATTCGGCGATCGCCCTCTAACCAACGATTGGTGTGTGTTTGTTTGGCATTAAATGTGGGTGGAGGGAAAGGCTGGATGCAAATATAGCTACAAATGAGGCATAATGATGCAATATGTACATACAGCTAGCCTAAATCAGTGGTCCCCAACCACCGGGCCGCAGAATAATTTTTTATTAAAAAAAAAATAATAATAATTATTATTATTATTTTTTTTTTCTTAATTCAACATAAAGAACACTATATACATTTATAATTAGTGCACCAACCACAAAAACCTCCCTTTTTCATGACAAAAACGTCCCTTTTTCATGACAAAGAAGAAAAAAAAAAAAAAGACCCCCCCCACTGGCCTAAATAGCATGTTAGCATCGATTAGCTTGCAGTCATGCCGTGACCAAATATGTCTGCTTAGCACATAATTAGCACAAACGTCAATAACATCGACAAAACTCACCTTTGTGATTTCGTTGACTTTATCGTTGGAAATGCATCTGCTTTGAGTGTCGCAGGATATCCACCACAGCATCGCTATCGTCGGTAAAGTGTGCGAGGTACTTTCGCATCTTTTGACCCCTGGTGCGGTGCAACTTGACTCCGTCGATTGGTATGTGTTTTTTTATAACCAATAAAATAAAAATGTCCTAAATTCTGGATCAGCCCCAAAATCTAATCACTTGTTTTTTTTTTTAATCCCATTTCTAACTTTTCCTGAAAGTTGTTCAAAAATATGTCCGTAACTTTTAGAGCCATTTATAGCAAAATGACGGACATGGTGTGATGCCCCTTGTCAGTTACCCTCTCTCTTTTGTCTCTGAGGGTGGAGGTGGGGCCGTAAATAAGTTTGACACAAGTTCAACACAAGTTTGACACAAATTTGACGGACGGAAGTTGAAGTTTTGTCGTGATCCGGGCATGGCATTGTTGGTTTTGCGAGCAGAGGAGCATGTTCGGCAGCGCATAATCACAGAGTTCTTACAAGCAGACAGAGTTTGTAGACAGAAAAGGGAGAACGGACGCATTTTGGCCTGAAAACCAAAGAAAAAGGTGAAGTTATAACACTGAAACGCCTTCAGGAAGAGGTGCTTTATTACAACTACTTGGTATCGGATCGATGCATACATTTCTGGTATCATCCAAAACTAATGTAAAGTATCAAACAACAGAAGAATAAATGATGATTACATTTCAACATAGGTTTACATAGAACATGTTAAAAGAGAAAGTAACTAGATATTAACAGTAAATGAAGAAGTGCATTTATAATTAATTTTTACAGCTTGTCCTTCATAATTCTGACAAAATAATAGACTGAGAAATTACACAATAAGTTACTGCATAAATCAGCATTAGGAGCCTTTGTTTGCTCACGTACTACCAAAAGAAAATTGTCTAGTACAGGGGTGCCCATTACGTCGATCGCGAGCTACCAGTCGACCGCGAGCGGTGTGTCAGTCGATCTCCAGCCAGGCTTTTAAAAAAAATAGACCTAAAAATTAGTGATCATCAATCTTCACCAAGACGTCACTTAAATGACATTCACGGTACCGGAGGGTCTTGTGGGATGACGCTGGCTGCTGCAAGATCATTATTATTAAAATATGACCGAGAGGAAGGCGAGAAACACTTTTTATTTCAACAGACTCTCGCGCCGTACCTTCCGTCAAAACTCTAAAGGCCGACTGCACATTTCCTATCTTCACAATAAAAGCCCTGCTTCATGCTGCCTGCGCTAACTAAATACAGAGTCTCGGAAAACTGGCGTGCACAAGCGATCCCTCAGAAAGCTGGCGTGCACATCACTTGTGCACGCCAGCTTTCCGAGACTCTTATTTTGTTAGCGCAGGCAGTATGAAGCAGGGCTTTTATTGTGAAGATAGGAAATGTGCAGTCGGCCTTTAGAGTTTTGACGAAAGGGACGGCGCGAAAGTCTGTTGAAATAAAAAGTGTTTCTCGCCTTCCTCTCTGTCATTTTTTCATAATAATGAACTGGCAGCAGCCAGCGTCATCTCACAAGACCCTCGGGTGCCGTGAATGTCAATCAAGCAAGCTACGGAATTTGCCGCCAATATTTTTCTTGTAAAGTGTATGGAAGCTGGATGAATTAGATGCCAAAAAACAACCACTTTCATGTGGTATTGTACAGAAAGGACAACTTTTTTTCTCCTCCATTTGAAAATGTGGGCGTTATCATCATTACTGTCTGATTCCAATCAATGCAAGTCATCAGAATCAGGTAATACACCAACTTATATTCTTGTCTTCGTGAAAGAAAGACATCTATATGTGTTACACATGCTTGTATTATCATTAAACACATTTAACTTGTTTACAAAAATGTCTCTTTCATAAATAAATAAATATAAATGATATATATAAATGAGGTAGATCCCCTCGAGTTGGTCAATTGAAAAGTAGCTCGCCTGCAGAAAAAGTGTGGGCACCCCTGGTCTAGTATGTTCACTATATTATTTAAGGAGAAAATTATTCTTTGATTGCAGTAAGAAACATATGTTTAATGTACCGTTAAATGTTTTTGTTAAAATAAAGCTAATAATGCCATTTTTTTTTTAAATATAGAAAAGTATCGAAATACATTTTGGTACCGGTACCAGCACTAAAATAGTGGTACCGGGAAAACATTATGTATATACCAACACTGACTTTTTACTGTTTAAGCTTTGTGATGTCATTTCCTGTGTATGTTAGTCCATGGCGCTGATGAAGGATGCGATCAACACCACGCAGCGAGCTTGGATCATCTACGTCACTGCAGGCCTTGGCGTGACCATCTGTGTTCTTATGGTAGGAATAACAAGTTACACTACACCCTTCCGGCTTCACGGTGGAAGAGGGGTTAGTGCGTCTGCCTCACAATACGAAGGTCCTGCAGTCCTGGGTTCAAATCCAGGCTCGGGATCTTTCTGTGTGGAGTTTGCATGTTCTCCCCGTGAATGCGTGGGTTCCCTCCGGGTACTCCGGCTTCCTCCCACCTCCAAAGACATGCACCTGGGGATAGGTTGATTGGCAACACTAAATTGGCCATAGTGTGTGAATGTGAGTGTGAATGTTGTCTGTCTATCTGTGTTGGCCCTGTGATGAGGTGGCGACTTGTCCAGGGTGTACACCGCCTTCCGCCCGATTGTAGCTGAGATAGGCGCCAGCGCCCCCGCGACCCCAAAAGGGAATAAGCGGTAGAAAATGGATGGATGGACTACACCCTTCCATATCAAACTTTACACTTAACAAATTGTTGCAAATTGTGACTTAAGACACATTATTGTGTACTAGAGTGTAATCTGGGCAGCACGGTGGTACAGGGGTTAGTGCATGTGCCCCACAATACGAAGGTCCTGAGTAGTCCTGAGTTCAATCCTGGGCTCTGGATCTTTCTGTGTGGAGTTTGCATGTTCTTCCCGTGAATGCGTGGGTTCGACTCCGGGTACTCCGGCTTCCTCCCACTTCCAAAGACATGCACCTGGGGATAGGTTGATTGGCAACACTAAATTGGCCCTAGTGTGTGAATGTTGTCTGTCTATCTGTGTTGGCCCTGTGATGGGGTGGCGACTTGTCCAGGGTGTACCCCGCCGTCCGCTTGAATGCAGCTGAGATAGGCTCCAGCACCCCCCTGCAACCCTGAACGGGACAAGCGGTATAAAATGGATGGATGGATAATAATATTAACAATAATTATTGACTTGTCCAGGGTGTACACCGCCTTCCCGCCCGATTGTAGCTGAGATAGGCACCAGTGCCCCCCGTGACCCCAAAAAGGGAATAAGCGGTAGAAAAGGGATGGATGGATGGATGTGTTAACTTGACTGTTTCGCAGGTTTCCCTGGTCGTCAGGGGACTTTATTATAAATTAATAACAATAATAATAATTTATTACAAATTAATATTATTAGCATAGCTCGGTTGTTAGAGTGGCCGTGTCAGCAACTTGAGGGTTGCAGGTTCGATTCCCGCTTGTGCCATGCTAGTCACTGCCGTTGTGTCCTTGGGCAAGACACTTTTCCCCACCTGCTCCCAGTGCCACCCACACTGGTTTAAATGTAACTTAGATATTGGGTTTCACTATGTAAAGCGCTTTGAGTCACTTGAGAAAAGCGCTATATAAATATAATTCACTTCACTTCACTTCAATTTATAAAACATTTTACTATTTTTTATTATGAACATTAAGTATTAATGAACAATTATTAACTATTAATTATTAATTATTATTATTATTAAACTCAATAATAATAATAATTAATGATAAAAAATTATAATACATTAATTTTATTAATTTATAATACATTATTATCCATCCATCCATTTTCTACCGCTTATTCCCTTTTGAGGTCGCGGGGGGCGCTGGCGCCTATCTCAGCTACAATCGGGTGGAAGGCGGGATACACCCTGGACAAGTCGCCAGCTCATGGCAGGGCCAACACAGATAGACAGACAACATTCACACTCACATTCACACACTAGGGCCAATTTTAGTGTTGCCAATCAACCTGTCCCCAGGTGCATGTCTTTGGAAGTGGGAGGAAGCAGGAGTACCCGGAGTCGAACCCACGCATTCACGGGAAGAACATGCAAACTCCAAACCCAGGACTACTCAGGACCTTCGTATTGTGAGGCAGACGCACTAACCCCTGTTCCACCATGAAGCCCATAATAATAATAATAATTTATTATAAATTTTTCATATTAATTAGTAATATTTAATTATTATAAATTATTATTTTTGTGTTTAATAATTAATAATAATTAATTAGCTACAGCATTTTCTACAGCATGTACTGTAGATAATGCTGGATTTTACTATTGAAAAATAAATTATTATTATTAATTATTAAACACAATAATAATAATGAATAATAATACATTATTATAAATGTATATTATTAACTTATAATAATTATAATTATTCATTATTATTATTGTGTGTTATAATAATGAATAATTAAAGCTGCAAGCAGCGTTGGTCGGGCCCGCCTTTGGCTGCTGCCGCCGAGACTCAAGCCCTGGTCTTAGTCAGACCTACATAGAAGTTTTTTATTCATGTCTCTACGACATTCCTAACAGAAGTTACAAGCAGTTTTGTCTGTGTTTTTTCTTAGGGGGCGCTAGAGCGCACTTTTGATTTTTGGGGTTTGGTTTTTTATTAGATGGCAATTTTCGCCAGTCCTAATGTGTGTGTAAAATTTGGTGAGTTTTGAAGCATGTTAAGGGGGTGAAATTACAGATCGTTTTTTCTGGATGTTGTTGATAAATGGCTTTCGCTTTGCATAGTAGTGTTTTAACTTGCACCTTGAAGCATTTTAAGGGGGTAAAATTACAGCTCAAAGAGGCAAAAATGACATTTTTTAGGAAAATATGCGCAGGTTTTTTTGATGGCGCGTAAAATCCAAACCTGAGCAGTAATCAAAACTCTTTCGATAACTTTTAAGTAGAAGGGTTCAAAAACTCTCTTGTGTGCGAGTTTGAAGCTGAAACGACAAACACGCTCAGAGGAGATAACGTTTGAAAAAGGTGACGGGTGTTTACAAAACTTTTATTTTGAAGGGGTAATTTTTAACTTCCTGTTGATTTTTGCTGAAGGATGTTGATCATTAAAATGTAGGTCTAAGTGAGACCTACATGGAGGTTTTTGTTTCATGTCTTTCCGACATTCCTACTGGAAGTTACAAGCAGTTTTGTCTGTGTTTTCTTCCTAGGAGCAGTTTTGTCTGTGTTTTATTTAAAAAATTGCGCTAAAGCGCAATTTTGAGTTTTGGGGTTTGGTTTTTTCATTATATCGCAATTTTTGCCAGTACTGATGTGTGTGCCAAGTTTGGTGAGTTTTGAAGCATTTTAAGGGGGTCAAATTACAGCTCAAAGAGGCAAAAATGGCATTTTTTGCGAAAATTTTGCTTTGAAGGGTTTTTTCCCAACTTCCTGTTGATTTTTGCTATAGAAGTTTAAATTGGGTAATGTAGGTCTAAGTCAGACCTACATAGAGGTTTCATGTCTCTATGACATTGCTAACGGAAATTACAAGCAGTCTGTTTTTTTTTTTCGTAGGGGGCGCTAGAGCGCATTTTTGATTTTTGGGGTTTGGTTTTTTTATTAGATGGCAATTTTTGCCAGTTCTGATGAGTGTGTGAAATTTGGTGAGTTTTGAAGCATTTTAAGGGGGTCAAATTACAGTTCAAAGAGGCGGCGGAATAATAATAAAGAATAATAAAACGGACGAAAAACAATAGGTCCTTTGGCCATTGCCAAAGGACTCCCTGTGGGAGTCCTTTGGCAATGGGCCATGCGGGCCCTAATAATAATGTATTATTATTGCTCCAGCACTCCCCCGCAACCCCGAAAGGGACAAGCGGTAGAAAAATGGATGGATGAGTGTAATCTCGAAACATCTTTCAGGTCATCCACATGGTGAATAAGTGGCGTTATGGCGCTGGCTTGTGGTCGTCGGACACCGTGATGAGCGACATCGGAGATAGACGTCAGAGTGTGAGCCGCCAGCCCTCCTTCACCCTGTCAGAGTGGACGGACGCCCAGGAGGACCTGATGGACTTGGACCCCGTGCCT
Source organism: Nerophis ophidion (assembly GCF_033978795.1). Taxonomy (NCBI): domain Eukaryota; kingdom Metazoa; phylum Chordata; class Actinopteri; order Syngnathiformes; family Syngnathidae; genus Nerophis; species Nerophis ophidion. Next base: position 54,612,995 of record NC_084622.1, read on the forward strand.
CAGACTCCAGTCTTCGAAATGGGAAGTGACAACAAGCCGGAAGGAGACGCCATCACGCTGACTGTAACTCCAGTGGGTCTGCAGGAGAGGTGAGTGACATTCAACCTTTAAGGTTTCCCGTTATAGGTTCTGTTCCTATGACACTCACACTGTAGACCAGACCTGGGAAAATTTAGGCCCATTTTCAATATTTTTTTTTTAGATCTTTAAGATGGAAACTGTAGCTGTCATTATGATGTGCAGTAGAGATGCGCGGTTTGCGGTCTCATCCGCGGAGTCCGCGGATAAACCGCGGGTCGGGCGGTTGACATGACGAAAAAATAGATTTTAATTAGATTCGGGCGGGTGGCGGTTGAACCATCCGGAAATATTTGATATACGTGGTTCTGTGATCGGTACCCTTTGCCATTCAAAGTGCCATTTAAGACCCGTGTCATAAAGCGAAGAAGACAATAAGAGACACTATTATTCTCCTGAATGACTGCCGGTAGTCACCCAGATAATAAGTATTAGGGCGTGCTATGAAGCCATTGACTTTGTCGCCTACTACAACATGTACGATCTGCTTGTCAGTCCAGTATCATGTTGTGTGTGGCTTCCGCGGCAACATGCACCCGACTGCAAGGAATACTGGGTGACACAGAGTACACTAATAGTTGTGATATAAACAATTTTAACACTCTTAGTAATATGCGCCACGCTGTGAAGCCACACCAATTAAGAACGACAAACACATTTCGGGAGAACATCCTCACAGTAACACAACATAAACGCCACACAACAAATACCCAGAATCCTTTGTATCCGTCACAATGATCCGTGATTGCCGGGGTGGGTGGCTGTGAAGTCGTGGGTGTAGAGTGAGTAGAGCAGGGGGCTCAGCACGCAGCCCTGAAGTGAGCCGGAGCTGAGGCTGAGGGCTATGGAGGTGTGAGTGCCCATCCTCACCCTCTGATGGCGGTCGGTCAGAAAGTCTTTAATCCAGAGACAGGTGGGGTTGGGTATTCCGAGATCTGCTAGCTTGGTCACCAGTCTGTCAGGTAAGATGGTATTGAATGCAGAGCTGAAGTCTACAAAGAGCAGCCGTACATAGCTTCCCCCCCCCTCCATGTGGGACATGGTGCCGTGGAGAGCTGTAGCGATGGCGTCCTCCGTAGACCCGTTGGCTCGGTAGGCAAACTGATGGGGTTCCAATGCGGGCGGTAGGGATGAGAGGATGTGGGTCCGGACCAGTTTCTCAAAACACTTCATTGTGATGGAAGTGAGTGCCACTGGCCGGTAGTCGTTCAGACAGCTGAAAGTGTTTTTCTTGGGGAACAGTGTTTTTCCTGTGTCCAAATGACCGTAAGTCTTGAACTGTACAAAGTATTTCTTTGGCTGGAATCTAAACTTCCGCGTGATATACTAGTTACTATGGTAATCTGATTAGTTACTACGGTCATCTAAGTCACAGCAGCTCAGACGAGGCACCAGGCAGTGTGGGTGGGGAACGTTTCCACACAGTGTTTCCAGAGCTCCCAGACGTAAATCCGGGTGTCAGGGACGGACGCAGAAAGAAATTTTTACCACAAAGTTTTAAAGCTTTGTGATATATCAGATTGTAAGTGTGGGTTTTTTAGGCTTTGTGTTCAAATTTCACTGAGTTTGTTGAATTATGTCATTTACACATTTTACCAATTTGTGGGCCGCCAGGGCCAGGAAGGTCTTCTCTGCTGGCCTAAAATAACCAAAAATCATGATCATAATTGAAGATAAAAGTCTTTTTTTATTTACTTTTTCCTAAATATCGAAAAGTATTCACATTCTCTTCATGTCATATTATGCTCTTTCCGGTGCTGTTGTTTTTAGTTTTGTCGAGTATTGGTGGTGACGAACCCTAAGATGCAGAGATGGTGCAGGAAAACATAATTTAATGTCCGAAATTCAAGAAAAACACAAATCAGGAACCAGGAACAGGCAAACTGGAAACAGGAAACGAGGAACTAGAAGACAGCAAGCTGCAAACATCTATCAACACACCGGATACAGCAAACAGTCCACAGCATAAAGCTACAGTTACAATACTCCAGCGCTGACTGGAGGGAGAGGCAGGTTTAAATAGTGGCCTGATTGGCATTTATTCACCAGGTGTGCCAGACTGCCAATCAGGGACAGGTGAGGGAAACAAGCGCTCAGGGAGACGTGCAGGAAAAGGAACCAAAATAAGAGCGCTGACAGGAAATAAAAACAAACAGAGGAAAGACCAAAACATGACTAAACTGTCAGGGACCATACTTGCCAACCCTCCCGGATTTTCCGGGGGTCTCCCGAAATTCAGCGCCTCTCCCAAAAACCTCCCGGAAGAAATTTTCTGACGAAAATCTCCCGAAATTCAGCTGGAGCTGGAAGCCACTCCCCCTCCAGCTCCATGCGGACAGCGGACCTGAGTGGGGACAGCCTGTTTTCACGTCTGCTTTCCCACCATATCAACAGCTTGCCTGCCCAATCACGTTACAACATCTACAGATTTGAATAAAAAAACTGCACACACAAGGAGACGAAGCAGAAGAACGAGGAAGTTACAGCCATGGCGACGCCGTCTGTAATAGACTGACCTATGTTGTCTGTTGCCATCTCCTGGTGAATGTTGGCTATGGCGTTATGGGGTTGCTTTTTGATTGGCCAACGATTTACGTGGTGTTGTGCTCCTGTCGGCAAGTGAGGGAGTCTGTTCAAAAACAAACTCCCTTCTTGTCTCTCATGGACACACACCTGTTTTTGTTGACTTTGGACTAGCAACTGCAATACATCAAGGCCGCGGAACAGAGACACACTAGGGGCTTACACACACATCCACAAAAATATACGCCACACATACACACCCCATCCCGCCCCAACCCAACGCCCTCGACGCAAATCCCATAGATTAGATTAGATAGTACTTTATTTATTCCGTCAGGAGAGTTCCTTCAGGAAAATTACAATTTTCAGCACAATCCCATTCAAGATCAGACAAACATTAAAGGGAGACAGAACAGGATCGCTGACGGGTCTGCCGGCTTCCAGCGCCCCTTACAAAAAAATATGAGATACAGGTAAACGGGGGGGGGCGGGAGGGGGGGAATAGAAGATTAAAATAAGATAAAAAAATCGGTCTTAGTCTGGGCCCTGGAGAGGGGGTGCAGACTGAGGCCAAGGGAAAAAAACAACAACTCATAGCCATAGTACACATCCCTCTTCCATGTGTGTAAGAGGGAAACATGAAACATCAAAGAACACAGAGGACATTAAAGACATTAAAGCAGCAGATACAACCAGACACTTCTACATACAGCTATGAATAAAAAGTAAAATAAACATATCCACTGTGGTGGCCTCTGCGGTGTTCCAAGCCATCGTCCGCTGGGGAGGAGGGAGCATGGCCAGAGACAGGAGCAGACCCAACAAAGCAACCAAGACAGCCGACTCCACTCTCGGCCAGTGTCCAGTCCGCATGGATGAGAGAGGATACGTCCAAGGTGACTGAGGTGTCCGACACCTGCTCACCCAGCCAAGACACCGCGAAGCCTCTCCATCCCAGCGCTCAGTGCTAGCTCCGCAGCCCTGTCCCCTCATCCGCATCTCCTCCAGTCCCTCCAAAGCGACTCCGGTGTGCCAGAGACCCAGCAGCTGGTCTCCATGGCCAAAAGGCTCCCGGGAGGCAGATCCAGAAGTCAATCAATCAATCAATCAATGTTTACTTATATAGCCCTAAATCACTAGTGTCTCAAAGGGCTGCACAAACCACCACGACATCCTCGGTAGGCCCACATAAGGGCAAGGAAAACTCACACCCAGTGGGACATCGGTGACAATGATGACTATGAGAACCTTAGAGAGGAGAGGAAAGCAATGGATGTCGAGCGGGTCTAACATGATACTGTGAAAGTTCAATCTACAATGGATCCAACACAGTCGCGAGAGTCCAGTCCAAAGCGGATCCAACACAGCAGCGAGAGTCCCGTTCACAGCGGAGCCAGCAGGAAACCATCCCAAGCGGAGGCGGATCAGCAGCGCAGAGATGTCCCCAGCCGATACACAGGCAAGCAGTACATGGCCACCGGATCGGACCGGACCCCCTCCACAAGGGAGAGTGGGACATAGAAGAAAAAGAAAAGAAACGGCAGATCAACTGGTCTAAAAAGGGAGTCTATTTAAAGTCCACAAAAAAAGCACCACAGAGGTCACAAAAGTGACACCCCTTGTCACACAGTCCCAAAGGGTCCCGGACCAAAAGGCAAAAATATATTATAACACATGAAAACAAGAGGGAAACACAAAAGGATGACACAAGAGCACAGAGCTCCTGCCTACAGCAGCCACTACAGCAGCGCCATCTTGGGAAAAATAAAAAATAAAATAAAATAAAATTTGGGGTGATGAATGGATGGTCAGCGCCTTAGAGCTGCGGCCTACCACCATGACCTTGAACTACCTTCCCATCTCGAGATGCATGTTGTAATATGTATATGTGCTTTGCTCTGGAGGTTTTTTTGTATCTTTTCACTCATCCTTCCCCAGCGTTTACCTTTTTCCCATCTTTTACGGGGCCGTAAAAGATGGGAAAAAGCCATCAGCGTTTTTGTTCTGTAACCCTGTACACTGTTTGTTTGTCTAACTTGTGCAATGACAATAAAGACCTATCCTATAGTTGTCCCACCATTGGTACAAATGGACGCATGTACAGTAAACAGACATTTTTTTTCTCCCATATTTCTCACACAGGAGGGGCTCAAATGTTTCCCTGACCTTGGACATGTGTACGCCGGGCTGCACGGAGCCTTATGGCTATGGAGCCCAGCTATCCCCCAGAGATCAGTCAGCCCAGGACTACCTCCGGCAGGGAACGCACGTCCTAACCCCCGCCATGCTGCACACACGGGCCATGGATGACCAGAGCCTGCAGGCTGAGTTTTATGTGAGTGCAACAAGAACAGCTCACCCTCCCACACACTTGCGTCTATCAGATATACGCAGAGATGAACAAGGACTCACCCGCTCATATTGAACACCCAGTGGAGCGCTACCACCCGTAAGCAGTGCCTCTGTCTGTTAGTAGGCGAAAAATGGATAAATACTATTTGCATACTAACTCACAGAGGATTTTATTGTCTGCCATGCTGTTGGCTACTGTAGGTGTGTTGGAGATCTGAGCTCAAGTATAGCCCTTCAATCATGTACAATTGTTACATTTCACAAATAGCATCTTTATCATTGTTATGTTATGGCATGCATTGTATTTGCCACATACTTATTGCAGCTTCTGCGGTATAATTGTCCTCTGCTCATTGACAGGAAACCCCAATGAACTTCGTGGACCCGAAGGAGTACAACTACCCAGGGCTCGTAAGAAAGAACCGTTACAAAACCATCTTACCCAGTGAGTGGGTTTCACTTTAAAATAAGCAAATGGTTCATATTGTAAGAATAGATGGTCGACACTATAGTGGTCACAATCAAATTGGGTCTTATGTTACGTTACTTGCAAGTACCGTTCCTTCCTATGTTTTGTGTATTTATGGACTGCCGCACTGATACTGGAGTTGTTTTTAATCTCATTGTACCTGTGTACAATAGAAATAAATAGAATGGACTTTATTGTCATTATATTTGCATATAACGATATTAAAGACTCCAACTTAAGGTGCGGTAGTGGGAACAAATATGGGGCGAAATAAATAACACAAGAGGTAATAAAGGAAAAAAACTAACAATTGAAATAAACAGACTACTATCCAATAAAAATAATAAGCAATCCTGTACAATATACAAAACACTATCGAAATAAAAATACTGTACAATATACAGAACAAGACAAGAGTACCGAAGTAATAACTAAAATGGTATGCCATCCATCCATCCATCCATCTTCTTCCGCTTATCCGAGGTCGGGTCGCGGGGGCAGCAGCCTAAGCAGGGAAGCCCAGACTTCCCTCTCCCCAGGCTCTTCGTCTAGCTCTTCCCGGGGGATCCCGAGGCGTTCCCAGGCCAGCCGGGAGACATAGTCTTCCCAACGTGTCCTGGGTCTTCCCCGTGGCCTCCTACCGGTTGGACGTGCCCTAAACACCTCCCTCGGGAGGCGTTCGGGTGGCATCCTGACCAGATGCCCGAACCACCTCATCTGGCTCCTCTCGATGTGGAGGAGCAGCGGCTTTACTTTGAGTTCCTCCCGGATGACAGAGCTTCTCACCCTATCTCTAAGGGAGAGACCCAAACTCATTTCGGCCGCTTGTACCCGTGATCTTATCCTTTCGGTCATGACCCAAAGCTCATGACCATAGGTGAGGATGGGAACGTAGATCGACCGGTAAATTGAGAGCTTTGCCTTCCGGCTCAGCTCCTTCTTCACCACAACGGATCGGTACAACGTCCGCATTACTGAAGACGCCGCACCGATCCGCCTGTCGATCTCACGATCCACTCTTCCCCCACTTGATAACAAGACTCCTAGGTACTTAAACTCCTCCACTTAAAATGGTATGGTGACAGTAAAAGGCATTCTATACTATTCAATATCACTGGAGGACGACAAAGGATTATTCATAAAGTAGATTACTTAGAACACACTAACATTTTATTTATTAACTCTGGACTATTGAAACTACAGGAGCTAGTAAAGCTACAGACATTGTGTGTCATGTTTAAGGCTAGAAATAAAACATTACCAGCAAATTTACAAAAAATGTTTGTCATCACTTCTGAGAATACAGAGCATAGAAGAATAGGTTATTTCAAACAACAATATTCAAGGGCAACTTTAAAACAAATGTGTACATCAGTGGTGGGGGTAAAATTGTGGATTTTTATTTTATTTATTTATTTATTTATTTCGGCAATCTTCACATAAAACAAAGAACAACAACAAAAAAAAGGAAAACAAAAAAACACTCATTCTCTTTACAACGAGATAAAAAACTGTAAAAATATATTCCAATTGAAAAAAATATATAAAGATAGAACAATAAGATCAAGTGTTTACATTTTGTTTTTTATTTATTATTTTACTTATTTTTTGTCTGGTTTTGTATTTGCTCTGTATCATTCCGTGAGGTGTATATTATTACTATTATTTTCTTGGTTTGGTTTATACTTTATGAAGTTTTGCACTTGTTGTGTTTTTCTTGGGTTTTTTGTTTTTGATTGTTTCATTACATTTGATATTCATGAAGTAAGATAATGTTTTATGTCAAAGGGGGCAGGAAATTATAAGATTTTCTTCATCCTGCTCCTTCTCAGGAATTGTGTGAATTTTTATTGTATAATTGTGATATAATTATGTATCGTTCTAAATGCACATCAATGAATGAGATAAATAAAAATGAAATGAAAATCGGTAAACATGCTACACTACACACGGTAGGAAGAATCAAGAAGCTCATACAAATATTGATAGTTATGATACAAAGTGAGAATGAGTGATTAGTTCCTTTTTTTTTCCCCCTTAAAATCATTTTCTGACATTTTTATTATTGTTTACAAACTCAGGAAGTAAGTATATGGACACATGGAACTTTTAAGTGGAACTGCAATTTTCTTTTTTAATGCTGCCTATCATTCAAAATCATTAAGACGGATGTATTTTTATTTTTTTTTGTATGCATTCTAACTCGTAAATTAAAGTCCTCTTACAGCAGAGCCAATGGGAAGTCATCTATTCTGCCCATAAATCCCAATTAAACAACATCCAAAAAGCGCCAACAATATTCGATTTACACACCCCGTTTCCATATGAGTTGGGAAATTGTGTTAGATGTAAATATAAACGGAATGCAAAGATCTGCAAAACATTTTCAACCCATATTCAATTGAATGCACTACGAAGACAAGATATTTGATGTTCAAACTCATAAACTTTATATTTTTTTGCAAATAATAATTAACTTAGAATTTCATGGCTGCAACATGTGGCGAAGTAGTTGGGAAAGAGCATGTTCACCACTGTTACATCACCTTTTATTTAACGACAATAAATGTTTGGGAACTGAGGAAAGTAATTGTTGAAGCTTTGAAAGTGGAATTCTTTCCCATTCTTGTTTTATGTAGAGCTTGTGGGATAAGTGCTTGATGAGCATTCCTCAACTTTATCAGTATTTATTGCCACCTTTCCCAACTTCTTTGTCACGTGTTGCTGGCATCAAATTCCAAAGTTAATGATTATTATGTTTATCAGTTTGAACATCAAATATGTTGTCTTTGTAGCATATTCAACTGAATATGGGTTGAAAATGATTTGCAAATCATTGTATTCCGTTTATATTTACATCTAACACAATTTTCCAACTCATATGGAAACGGGGGTTTGTATAACAACATGTTTATTATCCATCCATCCATCCATTTTCTACTGCTTGTCCCCATTGTGGTTGTAAATTGCAACAGAGTAGAATTGCATTGCCTCATACTGAGCCACAGTTGAGGTATACCACTGCAAACTACAACCACAATAACACACATTTGGTCAAACTAGCAAAACTACATCAGTGTCGGTCAAACCCGAGCACTATTCAGGCAGGATTTGTGAAGGCACATTTTTGAGAAACCGTATTTCTTTGAATTTCCGCAGGGCATATAGTATGTGCCTGCCTTGAATTACTGCCGGGTCAAACTCGCTTCGCAAAATAATTAGCGCATGCTTAGTATTACCGCCTGATCAAATTCGTGACGTCACGAGTGACACTTCCCCCGTCATCATTTTCAAAATGTAGCAGGCTGATTTTAAGACCGGTAATTTGAAATTGCATAAAGGGAAGAAGATTAAGAGCTATTCAGTAGGATTTAAGGTCCAAGCTTACATCTCACTCAAATTTTTACTGCATTCCTTTGGTAAGATTAAGAGCTATTCAGTAGGATTTAAAGTCCAAGCTTACATCTCACTAAAATTTTTACTGCATGCCTTTGGTAAGTGCCGGGGTGAGAAGAGGTTTTAAATTAATTAGCGCCCCGGCGGCAATTCAAGGAAATACGGTAATCTTCATCCATAAAGCACATTTAAAATAGGTATTTTTCCTATCTGATGTCATTTCTTCTAATCTCCAGACACACACAGCAGAGTAATCCTAAAGTCCCAGGATGAAGACGACTTCCTCACAACGTACATCAACGCCAATTATCTCAAAGTAAGTCAGATGTGTGCGGATCGGATGAAAGTCCGTTGATTTTACAAATCATGAATTTATTAACGTAAACAAGGTGAAAAACATACTCGGGTGTTACCATTTAATGGTCAATTGTACGGAATATGTACTGAACTGTCCAATCTACTAATAAAAGTTTCAATCAATCAATCAATCAAGGATAACTACATGTGCATTGGTGTGTGTCTGTGTGCACATAGGGTTATGGGGGTGAAGAGCGTGCATACATCGCTACCCAGGGTCCAACGGTGAACACAGTAGGGGACTTCTGGAGGATGGTGTGGCAAGAGAGGACCCCGATTGTTGTAATGATTACTAACTTGGAAGAGAAAAATGAAGTGTGTAAAAATACATACAGTATGTCTTCCGTAATCGGCAGGTCAGCTCATTCATTGAGTGTTTGTGTGTATGACGTCTTGCAGAAGTGTGCCGAGTACTGGCCTGAGGACACCGCGACCCACGAGGGGATCGAAATCACCGTTGTGACGGTAACACAGGAGGACGACTACAGTCTGAGGGTTTTTACTTTGAAGGTGAGACATCCAGAGCAGCAAAGTGGAACAGGGTTTGGTGCATGTGCCTCACAATACGAAGGTCCTGAGTAGTTCTGAGTTCAATCCTCGGGATCTTTCTGTGTGGAGTTTGCATGTCCTCCCCGTGACTGCGTGGGTTCCTTCCGGGTTACTCCGGCTTCCTCCCACCTCCAAAAACATGCACCTGGGGATAGGTTGATTGGCAACACTAAATTGTGAAAATGTGAGTGTGAATGTTGTCTGTCTATCTGTGTTGGCCCTGCCATGAGGTGGCGACTTGTCCAGGGGGTACCCCGCTTTCAGCCTGAATGCAGCTGAGATAGGTCCCTGTACCCCCCGTGACCCCAAAAGTGACAAGGGGCACAAAATGGACGGATGGATGGGCGAGACATCCACAGGATGTTGATGACTTTCTAAAAATTGTCCCGCAATGTCGGAAACGGAGTGTGAGTATCTCAACCAAGAAGCCACTTCTGTTTTCCTGCTGTGTTGAAAGCAATTGTTGCTGTCTCATAAATAAGCAGATACTAAACAGACCTAAATGATCCCCTTTATTCCACGGGTGTCAAACTCTGGCCCGAGGGCCAAATTTGGCCCGCCGTGTATTTTCACTTGGCCCTTGAGGTAATATCAAATTAACATTAGAGCTGGCCCGCAGGTATTATACAGCGGCGGTGTCATTGTAACACCGCATTCACCGCTAATACTCATACTTGCTAACCCCCCCCCCCCCCCCCCCCCCTCGATTTTCCAAGGAGACTCCCAAATTTCAGTGCCCCTCATGAAAATCACCAGGGGGCAACCATTCTCCCAAATTTCTCCCGATTCCCATTTGGACAACAATATTGGGGGCGTGCCTTAAAGGCACTGCCTCAAACGTCCTCTAAAACCTTTTGTCACGTCCGCTTTTCTTACGTAGAAACAGCGTGCCGGCCTAGTCACACGATATATGTGGCTTTTACACACACACACACACACACACACACACACACACACACACACACACACGCTAATACAATGCAAGCTTGGTCAACCGCCATACAGGTCACACTGAGGGTGGCTGTATAAACAACTTTAAGACTGTTACAAATATGCGGCACACTGTGAACCAACAGTAAACGAGAATGACAAGCAGATTTCGGGAGAACATCCGCACTGTAACACAACATAAACACAGCAGAACAAATACACAGAACCCCTTGCAGCACTACCTCTTCCTGGACGCTACAATATAAAAATGTATTATTAGCCTGTGGGAAAAGTTTATTTTGATATTTACCTGAGAAGGCTGCAAATAGAAAAGAGGCATTCCATTTCCATTTAAATTTGATTTGATATGCCATTGCTATTTTTAAATCATCAGTATTATTTGAAACTCGATTTTGCATGTCACTATAAAGTTATATAAGTCTCGCTTGTTCAATATTCAATGCAAAACTTGTTTGGGTCCCTAATAAAAGGTTAATTTGTTCAACCTTGGCCCGCGGCTTTGTTCAGTTTTAAATTTTGGCCCACTCTGTGTTTCAGTTTGACACCCCTGCTTTATTCAATGCTGGATTTGTTTTTTAACAGAGTGGAAATGAGGACCGGAGTTTGCGACAGTATTGGTACACCTCATGGCCGGACCAGAAGACTCCAGACAAAGCTCCACCTCTTTTGGAACTGGTACAGGAAGTAGAAAGAGCCAGAGAGGAGGCACCGCCCACCAGTGGCCCTGTAATTGTACACTGCAGGTATATCTGTGTTTTTTAAACCTCGCTTTGCTTTATGTGGTCCTGATTAAAGGCCTACTGAAATGAGATTTTCTTATTTAAACGGGGATAGCAGGTCCATTCTATGTGTCATACTTGATCATTTCGCGATATTGCCATATTTTTGCTGAAAGGATTTAGTAGAGAACATCGACGATAAAGTTCGCAACTTTTGGTGCTGATAAAAAAGCCTTGCCTTTACCGGAAGTCGCAGACGATGACGTCACAAGGGTGATGGCTCCTCACATTGTTTATAATGGGAGCTTCCAGCAGCAAGAGCTATTCGGACCGAGAAAATGACAATTTCCCCATTAATTTGAGCGAGGATAAAAGATTTGTGGATGATGATATTGATTAGATTATATAGTACTTTATTCATTCCGTCAGGAGAGTTCCTTCATGAAAATTACAATTTTCAGCACAATCCCATTCAAGATCAGACAAACATTACAGGGAGACAGAACAGGATCGCTGACGGGTCTGCTGGCTTCCAGCGCCCCTTACAAAAAAAGATGAAATACAGGTAAACAAGGGGGGGGGAAATAGAATATTAAAATGAAATAAAAAAATCGGTCTTAGCCTAGGCCTTGGAGAGGGGGTGCAGACTGAGGCCAAGGGGAAAAAAAAAACAAAAAAAAAAAAAACAACAACAACTCATAGCCATAGTACACATCCCTTTTCCATGTGTGTAAGAGGGAAACATCAAACATCAAAGAACACAGAGGACATTAAAGACATTAAAGCATTAAAGATAGCGAAGGACTAGAAAAAAAAAAAAAGGCGATCTAATTGGGATGGATTCAGATGTTTTTAGACACATTTACTTGGATAATTCTGGGAAATCCCTTATCTTTCTATTGTGTTGCCAGTGTTTTAGTGAGATTAAATAGTACCTGATAGTCAGAGGTGTGTCCACGGCTGTCTTGAGGCCAGTCTATGAGGGAAGTCGACGGCAGATACAAAGACGGCGCAAACTCCACAGATCTTCGGTAAGAGGCGACTTTTTAACACAATTTCCTCCCCGAAACCTGCCGGTAGACAAGTGGTCGGGATCCATGTTCGCTTTACCGCTCTGATCCATAGTAAAGCTTCACCTCTGGGAATTTTAAACAAGGAATCACCGTGTGTTTGTGTGGCTTAAGGCTAAAGCTTCCCAACTCCATCTTTCTACTTTGACTGTTGCGATCTGCTGCTCAGATCTTCACATGTTTGTTTTTTCATTCTCAGTCTGACCCGTTTATTTCCTGTTTTTGTCCATCACTATGGTTACACATCAGTTCACCTGCTGCTCACGCCCCGCACACCTGCTACAGATAATCACCGTCACTTTATAAGCCGTCCTCTTTTGTTTGTTCAGCCTGGGTTCATGATTTGCTTTTCACGCAACAAGTTACGCCTGCACTCTATATCGTATGTATATTCTCGCTAAGCTTTTCACGCTAGCCATTCATTGTTCATTCCAGTTCTCATGCTGAAGTTTTGGTTTTACTGTTTTATGTGCCTACGTGCCAGTTTATTTCTCATTGTTGTATATCCTAGCTTTTATGCTAGCGTCCTTTGTTTGTTTTATTCTACTAGCTCTAGCATTTTTGTTATATAGCTCTTTTTGTTATTTAAATACATTTTGTATATCTTACCTTTGCTGTGTTCACTTGACGCATCCTCGAGGGAATCGAACCCGGCATCACAATGCCGAACAGACGTAACATTGACTTCACCATTATTAATTGAACAAATTGCAAAAGATTCAGCAACACAGATGTGCAGAATACTGTGTAATTATGCGATGAAAAGAGACGACTTTTTAGCCGCAAATGGTGCTGCGCTAATATGTCCTCTACAGTCCGTGACGTCATCATTCCGCGACGTTTTCAACAAGAAACTCCGCGGGAAATTTAAAATTGCAATTTAGTCAACTAAAAAGGCCGTATTGGCATGTGTTGCAATGTTAATATTTCATCATTGATATATAAACTATCAGACTGCGTGGTCGGTAGTAGTGGGTTTCAGTAGGCCTTTAAGTAGTCAAGCAATAACAGGTGTGCGTAAAAGTGGCTCCGTTCCGTTAACCAAAAACTGCGACGGAACAACAGACAGACAATTACGTCTTTTTTACTGTTCATTATTTCAGTGTGATTGTTTAATTGCATTTTCAGAACGTGTCCTGGGCCAATAAATAAACAAGCTGCGAGCAGTATATGGACCCCGGGCAACAAAAAAACAGCCTCGAATGTCATAGCTCGGTTGGTAGAGTGGCCGTGCCAGTAACTTGAGGGTTGCAGGTTCAATTCCCGCTTCTGACATCCTAGTCACTGCCGTTGTGTCCTTGGGCAAGACACTTTACCCACCTGCTCCCAGTGTCACCCACACTGGTTTAAAAAATGTAACTTAAATATTGGGTTTCACTATGTAAAGCGCTTTGAGTCACTAGAGAAAAGCGCTATATAAATATAATTCACAAATAACCAAAGTCTTTTTGTTTGACAGCGCTGGAATTGGTCGGACTGGCTGTTTCATTGCCACCTCCATTCTGTGCAAGCAGTTAAGGATGGAGGGTGCGGTTGACATACTGGGGACAACCTGCCAACTACGTCTGGACAGGTGCGTCTCGACTCCTCCCTTTTACGTACTCATTTAGTCCGCAGTGGACAGGATGCACAACATTTTCTAAAATGACTGATTCATCACTTTGCAAGGCTATGTTATCTTAAATGATCCAAACCACTGTAGAACATTGCAGACAAAAGGCCCGATTTACTAAAGGTTTGCATTTAGTAAAACACGTTTAACTTGTGAGCACGTGCAAAGCCGATCTAATAAATGTGTGCAAAGTGGATTCCTTCTGTCAAGTGAGCAGAATAAGGCGTGCAATCTGTTTTGCGTCATTAACATGCAGAATGTATGCTGATTATCAAAAATACCGCAATACTGGGACGGCAAAATGCAAATATATTACACAACACAAGCAATGTGATTCATCGACACGTTTTGCAAGCACTCTTCAGTGTTTTATTTAGCACCTTTGAAAAGTTCGTGGCGTCACGGTGGAAGAGGGGTTAGTGCGTCTGCCTCACAATACGAAGGTCCTGCAGTCCTGGGTTCAAATCCAGGCTCGGGATCTTTCTGTGTGGAGTTTGCATGTTCTCCCCGTGAATGCGTGGGTTCCCTCCGGGTACTCCGGCTTCCTCCCACTTCCAAAGACATGCACCTGGGGATAGGTTGATTGGCAACACTAAATTGGCCCTAGTGTGTGAATGTGAGTGTGAATGTTGTCTGTCTATCTGTGTTGGCCCTGCGATGAGGTGGCGACTTGTCCAGGGTGTACCCCGCCTTCCGCCCGATTGTAGCTGAGATAGGCGCCAGCGCCCCCCGCGACCCCGAAAGGGAATAAGTGGTAGGAAATGGATGGATGGATGGATGGATGAAAAGTTCGTGCAAATTGACACAGTTACACAAATGACTGCAGGGTCGGCGGTCGCGCTGTGCTCACGCTGCCAAGACAGACGAGGAACAGATCATTTATTTGTGTTTGAACCTATTTTGTGTCAGAATTATAAAAAAATATTCGAGATGCTTTGTACAGTAACAACTTTCTATAAGTTTATAGTTCAATCAATCAATCAATGTTTATTTATATAGCCCCAAATCACAAACGTCTCAAAGGACTGCACAAATCATTACGACTACAACATCCTCGGAAGAACCCACAAAAGGGCAAGGAAAACTCACACCCAGTGGGCAGGGAGAATTCACACCCAGTGGGACGCCAGTGACAATGCTGACTATGAGAAACCTTGGAGAGGACCTCAGATGTGGGCAACCCCCCCCCCCTCTAGGGGACCGAAAGCAATGGATGTCGAGCGGGTCTAACATGATACTGTGAAAGTTCAATCCATAGTGGCTCCAACACAGCCGCGAGAGTTCAATTCAAAGCGGATCCAAGACAGCAGCGAGAGTCCCGTCCACAGGAGACCATCTCAAGCGGAGGCGGATCAGCAGCGTATAGATGTCCCCAACCGATACAGGCGAGTTGTCCATCCTGGGTCCCGACGAGCGGTCCATCCTGGGTCTCGACTCTGGACAGGCAGTAATTCATCCTTGGTTATCGGACCGGACCCCCCTCCACAAGGGAGGGGGGGACATAGGAGAAAGAAAAGAAGCGGCAGATCAACTGGTCTAAAAAGGAGGTCTATTTAAAGGCTAGAGTATACAGATGAGTTTTAAGGTGAGACTTAAATGCTTCTACTGATGCAGCATCTCGAACTGTTACCGGGAGTTGCATGCCGAGTGAGTTAGGAGCTGATTAAAACAAATTCAACTGATGCGTTTTGGTCTCTGCTGTTTTTTGTTTTTTTATGGCGTCCATTTTTTCATTTAGAATTTAGAATATTAAGTGAATTGAATTGAAGTGAATTATATTTATATAGCGCTTTTCTCAAGTGACTCAAAGCGCTTTACATAGTGAAACCCAATATCTAAGTTACATTTAAACCAGTGTGGGTGGCACTGGGAGCAGGTGGGTAAAGTGTCTTGCCCAAGGACACAACGGCAGTGACTCGGACGGTGGAGGCGGGAATCGAACCTGCAACCCTCAAGTTGCTGGCACGGCCACTCTACCAACCGAGCTATGCCGCCCCCCATTCATTCATATATAGATATTAAAATATTTATATATGAATATACATTAGGTCAGGAAAAACACAGAGGCTATATCATCCCTACAAGCCTGTTTCGCAAGTTTCCATGCTCGTCAGGGGATTTTATTATAAATTAATAGTAATAATAACTAATAATAATAATGTATTATAAATGTATATTTTTAATTTCATTTATTATGATTATTATTGGGCTTCACGGTGGCAGAGGGGTTAGTGCGTCTGCCTCACAACACGAAGGTCCTGCAGTCCTGGGTTCAAATCCAGGCTCGGGATCTTTCTGTGTGGAGTTTGCATGTTCTCCCCGTGAATGCGTGGGTTCCCTCCGGGTACTCCGGCTTCCTCCCACCTCCAAAGACATGCACCTGGGGATAGGTTGATTGGCAACACTAAATTGGCCCTAGTGTGTGAATGTGAGTGTGAATGTTGTCTGTCTATCTGTGTTGGCCCTGCGATGAGGTGGCGACTTGTCCAGGGTGTACCCCGCCTTCCGCCCGATTGTAGCTGAGATAGGCGCCAGCGCCCCCAGCGACCCCGAAAGGGAATAAGCGGTAGGAAATGGATGGATGGATGGATGGATGAAAAGTTCGTGCAAATTGACACAGTTACACAAATGACTGCAGGGTCGGCGGTCGCGCTGTGCTCACGCCGCCAAGACAGACGAGGAACAGATCATTTATTTGTGTTTGAACCTATTTTGTGTCAGAATTATAAAAAAATATTCGAGATGCTTTGTACAGTAACAACTTTCTATAAGTTTATAGTTCAATCAATCAATCAATGTTTATTTATATAGCCCCAAATCACAAATGTCTCAAAGGACTGCACAAATCATTACGACTACAACATCCTCGGAAGAACCCACAAAAGGGCAAGGAAAACTCACACCCAGTGGGCAGGGAGAATTCACATCCAGTGGGACGCCAGTGACAATGCTGACTATGAGAAACATTGGAGAGGACCTCAGATGTGGGCAACCCCCCCCCTCTAGGGGACCGAAAGCAATGGATGTCGAGCGGGTCTAACATGATACTGTGAAAGTTCAATCCATAGTGGCTCCAACACAGCCGCGAGAGTTCAGTTCAAGCGGATCCAAGACAGCAGCGAGAGTCCCGTCCACAGGAGACCATCTCAAGCGGAGGCGGATCAGCAGCGTAGAGATGTCCCCAACCGATACAGGCGAGTGGTCCATCCTGGGTCCCGACGAGCGGTCCATCCTGGGTCTCGACTCTGGACAGCCAGTACTTCATCCATGGTCATCGGACCGGACCCCCTCCACAAGGGAGGGCGGGACATAGGAGAAAGAAAAGAAGCGGCAGATCAACTGGTCTAAAAGGGAGGTCTATTTAAAGGCTAGAGTATACAGATGAGTTTTAAGGTGAGACTTAAATGCTTCTACTGAGGTAGCATCTCGAACTGTTTCCGGGAGTTGCATGCCGAGTGAGTTAGGAGCTGATTAAAACAAATTCAACTGATGCGTTTTGGTCTCTGCTGTTTTTTTCTTTTTTTATGGCGTCCATTTTTTCATTTAGAATTTAGAATATTAAGTGAATTGAATTGAAGTGAATTATATTTATATAGCGCTTTTCTCTAGTGACTCAAAACGCTTTACATAGTAAAACCCAATATCTAAGTTACATTTAAACCAGTGTGGGTGGCACTGGGAGCAGGTGGGTAAAGTGTCTTGCCCAAGGACACAACGGCAGTGACTAGGACGGTGGAGGCGGGAATCGAACCTGCAACCCTCAAGTTGCTGGCACGGCCACTCTAACAACCGAGCTATACTAATACTATTAATTTGTAATAAATTATTATTATTCATTATTATTAATTTATAATAAAGTCCCCTGACGACCAGGGAAACCTGCGAAACAGTCAAGTTAACACATCCATCCATCCATCCCTTTTCTACCGCTTATACCCTGGTGGAGGCGGGAATCGAACCTGCAACCCTCAAGTTGCTGACACGGCCACTCTACCAACCAAGCTATGCCGCCCCCCATTCATTCATATATAGATATTAAAATATCTATATATGAATATATGTTAGGTCAGGAAAAACACAGAGGCTATATCATCCCTACAAGCCTGTTTCGCAGGTTTCCATGCGTGTCAGGGGATTTTATTATAAATTAATAGTAATAAAAACTAATCACAATAATGTATTATAAATGTACATTTTTAATTTATAATACATTATTATGATTAATTATTATTGTGTTTAACAATAATAATATTAATTATTGTCATTGTCAGGGGATTTTTTAAATAAATTAATAATACTAATAATTAATAATTATGTATTATACATTTATATTATCAATCCATAATAAATTATTATTATTAATTATTAGTATTGTGTTTCATAATAATAACAATAATAATAACAATAATTATTATTATTGTGTTAACGCGACTGTTTCGCAGGTTTCCCTGGTTGTCAGGGGATTTTATTATAAATTAATAATAATTAATAATTATAATTTATTATAAATGAATATTGTTAATTTATAATTAATTATTACTATTATTTTTTATTATTATTAATAATTACACACAATAATAATAATTTATAATCATAAAATATAATAAATTAATTGTATTAATTTTGAATAAATTATTATACTAAAAATGTATTATGACTTAATAAAATGTGTTTGTAATTATTATTATTATTAATTATTATTATTATTAAGTTATAACAAAATCCACAGTCGACCAGGGAAACCTGCAAAACAGACTTGTAGGGATGATATAGCCTCTGTGTTTTTTCCTGACCTAACGTATATTCCGCTCTACTCCGGTATTGAGCACGGTAAAACGGATAAACCACAGAAAACTCGACTAAATATGAATATATATACCTGTATGAAAAAGTACGTATTTTGTGCGTTTTGAGCAGTCAGTGCACCCTCAGTCCCATAAGCGCATAGGCATCGCAGCAGAAAAAAAGTGGGTTTTATTGTGGATGCGGCGGACTGCTTCAGAAATGCCCATAAAAAGTGGTTCATGTCTAAAAACTGTTCTGCAGTTGCTGTTTTCCGTCTATTTAGCGTGTATGAATTGTACCTGCAACTGGCACATTTACACAAAAGTAGCTGAGCTGCAAAGACAATGAGTGACAGAGAAAGAAATGTCCGTCCGTGTGCATGTCAACATCAGACATAGCGTCTATACTAACAGTACAGGCTAAAAGTTTGGAAATACCTTCTCATTCCATGCGGTTTCTTTATTTTCATGACTATTTACATCAGGGGTGTCAAACTAATTTCAGACCAGAGGCCACATGGAGAAAAATCTACTCCCAAGTGGGCCGGACTGGTAAAAATTACGGAACGATAACTTAAATATAAAGACAACTTCAGATTGTTTTCTTTGTTTAGAAATAGAACTAGCACATTCTGAAAATGTACAAATCATAATGTTGTTGGGGCTTTTGTACACTTACATGCTGGGGTTGATAGTATTCTATCTTTATTTGTCGTTATTTATACTTTCTGGATAAATGAAGTGATAATGTTCATCAGTCAACTCATTGGTGTTAATTTTCAATCTATTAAGACAGAAAATAAATATCAAGATGAAATTACAGGATGTTATTTATGTAGTTTGCTCATTTTACACATATGGTGCACTAACATCATGTGTTGTTGTTTTTTTTACATCTGTAGTATCATCTACAAAGATACAGAGAATTGCTATTGTGACATCTAGTGGACACATTTACAACAGCAGTTTCTTTCATTCAACAGTTTCGGCAAATTTTTATACTTAGCAAACTTATCTAGCGGGCCGGAAAAAAGTTAAAGTTAAAGTACCGATGATTGTCACACACACACTAGGTGTGGTGAAAATTATTCACCCCTTGGGAGGTGAGGGGAGCATCGAGCAGCAGTGGTGGCCGCGCTCGGGAATCATTTTTGGCAATTTAACCCCCAATTCCAACCCCAAATGCTGAGTGCCAGGCAGGGAGGTAACGGGTCCCATTTTTATAGTCTTTGGTATGACTCGGCCTGGGTTTGAACTCACGTTCTACCGATCTCAGGGCGGACACTCTAACCACAAGGCCACTGGACAGGTGTGTAAAACCTGTTTGCGGGACGTACGTTTGACACCCCTTATTTACATTTTAGATTTTCACTATGAATGAACACATGTGGAGTTATGTACTTAACAAAAAAAACAACAACATGTTTTATATATTCTGGTTTCTTCAATATTAACCTGGATTCTATGCCTATTGATTTAGGTTTTAGACAATGTAGGGAGAATGAACCAAATCTTTATTTTCATGGTAGTTAGAATAAATAACTCAATAACCTGTTAGATAAGAGTTTAAGGCAGGGGTCTCAGACACGTTATTTTGCAGCCCCCACCTTAATATGAAAGTTTAATGTTAGTGTGGCCCCCGAATGGTGCTTGACAGCGTTGTGTTATTTGGGTCCAAAACGGCTCTTTCAACGTTCTGGGTTGCCTACCCCTGCGTTAGTGGAAAAGCGGCAAATGAGTGAAAGCGACAGAGACGTTGCCATGGAGACGAGGGTTTTCTTACGTGCCTGGCTGCAGTCACACCGCGACACATGTCCGTCAGTAATAACAGTCCCCGATAACCTTGACCAATTCAAAGTTATTTGTTTTTTTATTGTTTAATTTACATGGCCTCAAACGATGAACACTACGTATATTTCTATATGACGCCGGATAACACTCCGGGAGCCGTCACTTTTTTGAGCTGGCCGACCGCCGTGGAGGAAAAGCGTAACGACACACATTGCAGAAATAACTTTAGAAATATATTCCACAACCCCAAATATGTCTTTTTCAAAGCCTGCAGTGAAGAGAAAGTTTAGTGATGAGCAAAGAATATTTCTTTGTTGAGCACAAGCGCTATAGCTCGGTTGGTAGAGTGGCCGTGGCAGCAACTTGAGGGTTCCAGGTTCGAGCCCCACTCCCGCCATCCTAGTGACTGCCGTTGTGTCCTTGGGCAAGACACTTTACCCAGCTGCTCCCAGTGCCACCCACACTGCTTTAAATGTAACTTAGATATTAGGTTTCACTATGTAAAAGTGCTTTGAGTCACTAGAGAAAAGCGCTATGTAAATATAATTCACTTCACTTCACAGGGGCACCCCGACGTGTCTTATTTGCACAGAGAAAGTTGCGGAGCACAAGGGATTCACTTTGAAACAACATTATACAACGAGACATGCTGAGGAGTATGCAACATTTTTTTCAAGAAAATTTTCTTGCGGCCCCAGGTCTGTGCAGCCAGTGGTGAATTGAGTTTGAGACCCCTGGTTTAAGGTATTGTCATGTCAGTCACAAGGTCAACTCCCCTCTAGCTGGGTCTGTCTCTAGCAAAAAGGGAAACACCACTGCCTCCTATAGGCCAATCCTGGAATCACACCTCAGAAACTTACACCCAGTGGTTCTCAAATGGGGGTACGCGTACCCCTGGGGGTACTTAAATCAATCAGTCAATCAATGTTTACTTATATAGCCCTAAATCACTAGTGTCTCAAAGGGCTGCACAAACCACCACGACATCCTCGGTAGGCCCACATAAGGGCAAGGAAAACTCACACCCAGTGGGACATTGGTGACAATAATGACCCAGTGAGACGTCGGTGACAATGATGACTATGAGAACCTTAGAGAGGAGGAAAGCAATGGATGTCGAGCGGGTCTAACATGATACTGTGAAAGTTCAATCCACAATGGATCCAACACAGTCGCGAGAGTCCAGTCCAAAGAGGATCCAACACAGCAGCGAGAGTCCCGTTCACAGCGGAGCCAGCAGGAAACCATCCCAAGCGGAGGCGGATCAGCAGCGCAGAGATGTCCCCAGCCGATACACAGGCAAGCAGTACATGGCCACCGGATCGGACCGGACCCCCTCCACAGGGGAGAGTGCGACATAAAAGAAAAAGAAAAGAAACAGCAGATCAACTGGTCTAAAAAGGGAGTCTATTTAAAGGCTAGAGTATACAAATGAGTTTTAAGGTGAGACTTAAATGCTTCTACTGATGTATGCCAAGGGGTACTTGAGATTTTTTTTAAATATTCTAAAAATAGCAACAATTCAAAAAATCCTTTATAAATATAATACTTCAACAAAATATGAATGTAAGTTCATAAACTGAAAAGAAATGCAACAATGCAATATTCAGTGTTGACAGCTAGATTTTTTTGTGTTCCATAAATATTGATGTTAAACATTTCTGTTTTTGTGAAGAAATGTTTAGAATTAAGTTCATGAAGCCAGATGGATCTCTATAACAATCCCCAAAGAGGGTACTTTAAGTTGATGATTACTGTATTTTTCGGACTAAAAATCGCAGTTCTTTTCATAGTTTGGCCGGGGGTGCGACTTATACCCCGGAGCGACTTATGTATGAAATTATTAACACATTACCGTAAAATATCAAATAATATTATTTAGCTCATTCACGTAAGAGACTAGACCAGGGGTTTGGCAACCCGCGGCTCTTTGGCAACTCTGATGCAGCTCAGCTGCACAATCGCCGGCCCCCCCAGATTGTTGCGGGGAGATTCCAGAATTCAATGCCTCTCCCGGACATCACTTTAAGGGCGTTCCGTGATGATATTACTCTTAACGTCCTCTTGAACATCATCGCGCCCGCCTATCACGGAATGCTATTTGCGTGCCGACCGGACACATGCATTTCGCTGCTTCTATCGGCACATGTATGAGATTGCAAGGCATACTGGGTGACACAGAGTACACTGACGGTTGTGATATAAACAAATTTAAGACTCCTACTAATATGCGCCACATTGTGAACCCACACAAAAGAAGAATGACAAACACATTTCAGGAGAAAATCCTCACATCATAAACGCAACACAACAAATACCCAGAATCCTTTGCATCCATGACATTTCCTGACTATGTTATACACCCCGCGAGCAACAAACCCCCCCTTCCCCCCCCTCCCTGCGTGGTTGAGGTGGGCAGGATTTGGTGCTCGTGGGGTGTATAACATAGTCAGGAATCCTCATGGATGCAAAGGATTCTGGGTATTTGTTGTGTTGCGTTTATGTTGTGTTACTGTGAGGATTTTCTCCCAAAGTGTGTTTGTCATTCTTCTTTTGTGTGGGTTCACAATGTGGCGCATATTAGTAGGAGTGTTAAAGTTGTTTATATCACAACCGTCAGTGTACTCTGTGTCACCCAGTATGCCTTCCAGTCGTGTGCGTGCATCTGCGGAAGCCTCTCACAATATGTTGCTGGACTGGCAAGCAGTTTGTACATGTTGTAGAAGGTGTTAGAGGCAATGGCTTCATAGCCTGCCATTATTCTTGTCATCTGGGTGACCACCAACAGATATTGGCGAGAGTAGTTGCGGCTCCCATTGTCTTCCTCATTTTGTGAAACGGGTCGAAATGGCTCTTTGAGTGGTAAAGGTTGCCGACCCCTGGACTAGACGTATAAGATTTCATCGGATTTAGCAATTAGGAGTGACAGATTGTTTGGTAAACTTATAGCATTTGCTATATGTTATAGTTATTTGAATGACTCTTACCATAATATGTTACGTTAACATACCAGGCACCTTCTCAGTTGGTTATTTATGCCTCATGTAACGTACACTTATTCAGCCTGTTGTTCACTATTCGTTATTTATTTTAAATTGCCTTTCAAAAGTCTATTCTTGGTGTTGGGTTTTATCAAAAAAATGCGACTTATACTTCAGTGCGACTTATATATGTTTTTTCCCTTCTTTATCATGCATTTTCGGCAGGTGCGACTTATACTCCGGAGCGACTTATACTCCGAGAAATACCGTACTTCTATGTGTAGAAATCTTTATTTATAATTGAATCACTTGTTTATTTTTCAACAAGTTTTTTGTTATTTTTATATCTTTTTTTTTCCAAATAGTTCAAGAAAGACCACTCCAAATGAGCAATATTTTTGCACTGTTATACAATTTAATAAATCAAAAACTAATGACATAGTGCTGTGATTTACTTACCTCTATTTTTCAACTAAAAATGTTTTGCTCTGATTAGAGGGTACTCGAATTAAAAAAAATGTTCACAGGGGGTACATCACTGAAAAAAGGTTGAGAACCACTGCCTTACACAATACTCCACTTTTTGTCTCCCCAACACGACACACCGACTACACCAAAGTGCTGTGTGTGATGAATACCTGTCCATGATAATGTTGACCTCTGTTGAACTCTCCATCCCTTGTGAATGTGTGTTGGTCAGGGGTGGGATGATCCAGACGTGCGAGCAGTACCAGTTTGTGCATCACGTCCTCAGCCTGTACGAGAAGCAGCTGTCTCACGCCTCTGAAGAGTAGTCCGTGCAGGTCGGCCACGCCCCACACCGAGACACACCACTGTACGCTGTACCGCCTCTGGTGGTACGCGCCCACTGTACCCAGCACCATTTCAGTGTCACCCTTTAAACACGGTCGACGCCACATCTTTACTTTTGACGACTCCGCCCCGTGAAGGGAACTGTGAACGTATTGTTATTCACACGGGCCTCAAAATAAAGTCAGCATGTAAACTGATATCACTGATAGACACGGTCTAATAACGCACTCAACAATCCTACGCCCCTCTAAAAATATTTTATATATGCACGTTTCTCTCATTTTTAGCTGCACATGACTTGTACCCAATGGTTCGATTACATTTACACTGGGAGTTTTCAAAGTTGGAGACTTTTAACTGGATTGAATGATAATACATTAAAAAAATTGCAGTGTAAAATAGGCATTTTTAAAGGCCTACTGAAATGAGATGTTCTTATTCAAAAGGGGATAGCAGGTCCATTCCACCTGATCATTTCTTGATATTGCCATATTTTGGCTGAAAGGATTTAGTAAAGAACGTCGCAACTTTTGGTCGCTAATAAAAAAGCCTTGCCTTTACCGGAAGTCGCAGACGATGACGTCACAAGGGTGAGGGCTCCTCATGTCCTCACATTGTTTATAACGGGAGCCTCCAGCAGCAAGAGCTATTCTGACCGAGAAAACGACAATTTCCCCATTAATTTGAGCGAGGATGAAAGATTTGTGGATGAGGATATTGATAGCGAAGGACTAGGAAAAAAAAAAAAGGCGATTGCATTGGGACGGATTCAGATGTTTTTAGACACATTTACTAGGATCATTCTGGGAAATTCCCTTATCTTTCTATTGTGTTGCTAGTGTTTTAGTGAGAGGAGGCTGGAGAGGAGGCTTCGCCGGATAGTCGAACCTCGGATTCAGGAGGAACAGTGTGGTTTTCGTCCTGGTCGTGGAACTGTGGACCAGCTCTATACTCTCGGCAGGGTTCTTGAGGGTGCATGGGAGTTTGCCCAACCAGTCTACATGTGCTTTGTGGACTTGGAGAAGGCATTCGACCGTGTCCCTCGGGAAGTCCTGTGGGGAGTGCTCAGAGAGTATGGGGTATCGGACTGTGTTATTGTGGCGGTCCGCTCCCTGTACGATCAGTGTCAGAGCTTGGTCCGCATTGCTGGCAGTAAGTCGGACACGTTTCCAGTGAGGGTTGGACTCCGCCAAGGCTGTCCTTTGTCACCGATTCTGTTCATAACTTTTATGGACATAATTTCTAGGCGCAGTCAAGGCGTTGAGGGGTTCCGGTTTGGTGGCCGCGGGATTAGGTCTCTGCTTTTTGCAGATGATGTAGTCCTGATGGCTTCATCTAGCCGGGATCTTAAGCTCTCACTGGATCGGTTTGCAGCCGAGTGTGAAGCGACCGGAATGAGAATCAGCACCTCCAAGTCCGAGTCCATGGTTCTCGCCCGGAAAAGGGTGGAGTGCCATCTCCGGGTTGGGGAGGAGACCCTGCCCCAAGTGGAGGAGTTCAAATACCTAGGAGTCTTGTTCACGAGTGAGGGAAGAGTGGATCGTGAGATCGACAGGCGGATCGGTGCGGCGTCTTCAGTAATGCGGACGTTGTACCGATCCGTTTTGGTGAAGAAGGAGCTGAGCCGGAAGGCAAAGCTCTCAATTTACCGGTCGATCTACGTTCCCATCCTCACCTATGGTCATGAGCTTTGGGTCATGACCGAAAGGATAAGATCACGGGTACAAGCGGCCGAAATGAGTTTCCTCCGCGGTGTGGCGGGGCTCTGACTTAGAGATAGGGTGAGAAGCTCTGCCATCAGGGAGGAGCTCAACGTAAAGCCGCTGCCCCTCCACATTGAGAGGAGCCAGATGAGGTGGTTCAGGCATCTGGTCAGGATGCCACCCGAACGCCTCCCGAGGGATGTGTTTAGGGCACGTCCAACCGGTAGGAGGCCACGGGGAAGACCCAGGAAACGTTGGGAAGACTATGTCTCCCGGCTGGCCTGGGAACGCCTCGGAATCCCCCGGGAAGAGCTAGACGAAGTGGCTGGAGATAGGGAAGTCTGGGCTTCCCTGCTTAGGCTGCTGCCCCCGCGACCCGACCTCGGATAAGCGGAAGATGATGGATGGATGGTGTTTTAGTGAGATTAAATAGTACCTGATAGTCGGAGGGCTGTGTCCACGGGTGTCTTGACGCCAGTCTCTTAACTATAGTCGACGGCAGATACAAGGACGACGCAAGCTCAGTTGATCTCGGGTAAGAGGCGGCTTTTTACCACAATTTTCTCACCGAAACCTGCCGGTTGACAAGTGGTCGGGATCCATGTTCGCTTGACCGCTCTGATCCATAGTAAAGCTTCACCTTCGGGAATTTTAAACAAGGAATCACCGTGTGTTTGTGTGGATAAAGGCTAAAGCTTCCCAACTCCATCTTTCTACATTGAATTCTCCATTATTAATTGAACAAATTGCAAAAGATTCAGCAACACAGATGTGGAGAATACTGTTTAATTGCGCGATGAAAAGAGACGACTTTTAGCCGCAAATGGTGCTGCGCTGATATGTCCTCTGCAGTCCGTGACGTCGTCATTCTGCGACGTTTTCAACAAGAAACTCAGTGGGAAATTTAAAATTGTAATTTAGTAAACTAAACCGGTCGTGTTGGCATGTGTTGCAATGTTAATATTTCATCATTGATGCATAAACTATCAGACTGCGTGGTCGGTAGTAGTGGGTTTCAGTAGGCCTTTAACATTTAACAGAGATAAAACAAAATATTTGCTAAATGAGAGGTTATAATTTATTATAAAGGTGAATTCCTTGCACCGTGCTTTACAGCACACAGTATTCTTTTTTATTATTCAATGAACAAGTACGGTGGCTGATAGGGACAAAGGTTCAGCAACATTAAATTAACACATAAACCTTTAAACACATGCAAAACGGAGAAAGCACAACTCATTAAATCAATAATATTGTTAAAAAAAAGTACCATTTCAAAGTGAGCTTATTATGATAACTGTGTCCAGTTGTTACATCTTCTTTTGTCATCACATTTCTGAGTCTTATTTTGAAGGATGACATTAAGTTGCGATTACAGTTGCAAGTCCAAGACGTTAGATGGCAGTAGCGTATTGTTTACGGTGTGTTGGCTAGGCAGTTCACTCTCTGCTGAATATGGTCTTTTATTGCGCCCTAAAAGGTGTTTGTACTGTAAGTATTGTCCCTACAGTATTACGCACCTGATGTTCGATTCTAACATGCATCTTAGTTGTAGTTTTCATCAACAAGTTTGGAGGTGTTGAAGTCGCAATGTAAAATCACGAATGTTAATCAGTAGCATGCCAAAAGCAAAGCAACGTAAAATAGCATCGAGCTAGCTCACTTAGCCGGCTTTTTTCTTGGAATCCTTTTTAGACCTGATGACGCTGTAGGGTATGGTATACACATATACATAAATACTAGAGATGTCCGATAATATGGAACTGCCAAAATTATCAGCCGATATATGCTTTAAAATATAATATCAGAAATTATCGGTATCTGTTTCACAAAGTAAAATGTATGGCTTTTTAAAAACGCCGCTGTGTGTAAGGACTGTAGAGCGCCAATAAACCTTAAAGGCACTGCCTTTGCTTGCCGGCCCAATTACATAAGATCTACGGCTTTTCACACACACAAACGAATGGAAAGCATACTTGGTCAACCGCCGTTCAGGTCACACAGATGGTGGCCGTATAAACAACTTTAACATTGTTACAAATATGCGCCGCACTGTGAACCCACACCAAACAAGAATGGCAAACACATTTCGGTAGAAAATTCGCACCGTAACACAACAGAACAAATACCCAGAACCCCTTGCAGCACTAACTCTTCCGGGACGCTCCGTACCCACCTCCACCTCAACCTCCTCATGCTCTCTCAGGGAGAGCATGTCCCAAATTCCAAACTGCTGTTTTGAGGCATGTTAAAAACAAAAAATGCACTTTGTGACTTCAATAATAAACACGGCAGTGCCATGTTGGCATTTTTTTCCATAACTTGAGTTGATTTATTTTGGAAAACCTTGTTACATTGTTTAATGTATCCAGCGGAGCATCACAACAAAATTAGGCATAATAATGTGTTATTCCACAACTGTATACATCGGTATCGGTAATTAAGACTCGGACAATATCGGAATGTCGGATATCGGCAAAGAAGCCATTATCGGACATCTCTAATAAATGCGTAGATGGTACCTTCAGGCTTGTCAGGCACGTCAACACGGCCGCCGTCTTGAGAAGAGGTTCGGTCAGACCGACCAGACAGTTGTGCATCTGACTGGTCCCAAACGTTTTATTCTTGATAGACCTCTGTCAGTTAACTAATGCATTAAATAGACACATGGACGCGCCATTTACATATTTAAATCTTCCTAGTCTTGTCGGCCACCGTAAACAAGAACCTGAATAAACGACAAATTAATTCATAACGATGATCATTTCCAAAATTCATTCCCATGGTAAGTTTCCAACATTGAATTTCTCTTAGAGATTAAGAAAGTATGAATTTACATGTTCCTACACTTTGAGGCCTCCTGACTCTTATGGCTCTGATTCGAACCCCGGAGCTTGAAAATTGCAGGTGGACTTTGTACCCTGTTCTGTCTGGGCTATAGAACCCTAACAGATTGAAGCTTCATTTTCTCCAAGTTTTTATTAGGAACCTCCTGAGACCCAGCAGTGAATGTTTGTCTTCTGTAAGGAACAAGCATTTCATAGCTTTATTTCAAACAATCCTCAGTTGGTCAGTTGTTGTGTTTTAAAGGGTAAAAATTGAAAGGTCTATTGACAGGGTTAGGAGGCTTTGTTGACATAGTCATTTTTTAAAAAAAACTTTAAAATGTGGACATGACAACTTCCAGTACAATCGCTACAGTTTTTAAATATAATATGATGAGGCTGGTTAATGCCGGGCAGTTCTTGCAGCATCATTGGTAATAAACATAAATGTCAGTCCTAATTTTTTTTTCTTCAGAAACTACTAGTATTTTCCTTTCCCGTGTACATACAGTAGTTTCCCGTGAAATTCCAGGATCTTTACTTTCATAGTATAGAAAAAAAACAAACACTATCTGGCGGTATCCATACTTCAGCCACAGCAATCTGTGAAGACAATGATCGAGTAAATTGGCAGTGAGTGTAAAACTTAGAAGATTTCACTTTAAAAAACAAAACAACAACCTCAGTTTCGGTCGTCATAATTTACAGTGGAAGTGTTTTTCCATTCACAGTAATTTTGTGTAAAAACAATGAGATTTTATGATTTTAAAAAATACAACAGTAGGCAGAATTTCCGTAAAAATAACAGTGGTAAAAATAACGACCACGAATTTAACTATAAAAAACTGGAAGCTCAGTAACCATAATTATAAAGTATAAATGACTGCGTTTAACCGTAAAAAAAAAGAAATAAAACCCACCGTCAATTTTTACGGTTAAACTCTGGCGACTGAGTTGCCAGTTTTTGTACTTCAGAATGTTTTTACAAACAGTGTTGCTCTTCAAAATTTCACCAAAAACATTCCCTGTTTTTGAATGCAAATGTTGACGATGATGATGATCGGACTGAAAAAGTGAGGCCATAAAAAGTAATAAATCCTCCAAAAGTCCAAATGACAGGTTTCAAATGGTGTCTCCATATCCAATGTTGGTACCGTTATAAAAAATGTAATGTAAAAAATATAAGATGGATAATAATCCAGTTGTCAACAGATATTGTCAATTTCTCACATACCCACAATTTGTGCCATTCAAGATAACTCAAGATAATTATTTATTACAACAACTCTTCTTTTAATTTTCTGGGTCTCAAGAGGTTAATTTACAACAACGACCACAACCTAATACAGCATGTTTAACCACATTCAATTCACATTGTGATTTTTAACCACTCCCTCACTATTTCTATTTTCAAAAGGTCTGTTCTTATACGTGATGCGTTCAGGAGCCCCTCCATCTTCAGGTTGCATGGTGCTAAGTGTTCCTTAAAGGCATGTGCAATGTTACGGAACATAGGAATGTAAAGCAGTTAGGTTATTATTTACAAGTAAAAACTATATAAGTTCTATACCATGCTGCCTGTGCAGTTGTCATGGCTCATGATGTTTACAATCAACTCCTTCCTGTGTTAAGGTCACGTGGACCAGCAAAGGCTTCACAGAGCCAGCAAGATGTGAATATCGGAGCTTTACTTCAAAATAATTGATCTCATGTTCTCATGATCTTGTAACGTCATATATATATATATATATGTATATATATATATATATATATATATATATATATATATATATATATATATATATATATATATATATGTATGTACACATATATATATATATATGTACGTACACATATATATATATGTACATATACATATATATATATATATACATATACATATATATGTATATATACATATACATATATATGTATATATACATATTTTAAAAAATCTACTACTCTGCTAGCATGTCAGCAGACTGGGGTAAATCCTGCTGAAATCCTATGTATTGAATGAATATAGAGTCGTTTTGAATTGGAAAAATATCGTTTTTGAATCGAGAATCGTATTGAATCGAAAAAAAACAATATATAATCGAATCGCGACCCCAAGAATCGATATTGAATCGAATCATGGGACACCCAAAGATTTGCAGCCCTATATATATATATATATATATATATATATATATATATATATATATACATATATATATATATATATATATATATATATATATATATATGTATATGTAGGAGTGGGAAAAATCACAAGACTACTTCATCTCTACAGAACTGTTTCATGAGGGGTTCCCTCAATCTCCTGATGATTGATTCGAATTAGCTAGTTTTTCTCTTCTTTTTTTCAATTGAATTTTGAATTTTAAAGAGTGGAAATTGAAGATGAACTATGTTTCAAAATTTAATTTTCATTTTTTTTCGTGTTTTCTCCTCTTTTAAGTCGTTCAATTAAGTGTTTTATTTTTTTTTTATTCTCTACAAAAAACCTTCTGTAAAAGGAAAAAAAATGTACGACGACATGACGGACAGAAATACCCTTTTTTTTTTTTTTTTGATATTTATCTGTTTCTATAAATATTTTTTGTGAGAAATCATTAAGATGATCAGTGTTTCCACAAATTAAATATAATCAATTATTAATAATAACATAGAGTTAAAGGTAGATTGAGCAAATTGGCTATTTCTGGCAATTTATTTAAGTGTGTATCCAACTGGTAGCCCTTCGCATTAATCAGTACCCAAGAAGTAGCTCTTGGTTTCAAAAAGGTTGGTGACCCCTGGTCTATAGAACAGTAGCACACAAGTGTTTTTTTAGGAATTTTCTGCAAAAATGTTTGTCACCTAAGTTTTGAACTGATCCCGCGGTCCGGTATAGTATCATCAGATTGGACCCCCCGGGCCACCAGTTGTAAAGCTCTGTCATATTCTTCTGGATTTCTCTGTGAAGCCTCTGCTCTCCAAATCGTAGCTCCAGCACACCCGTGATGACGCCCATGATTGTTGTATAGAAAGGTCAGGCCTGAACTGTATGAAGCACAATAGAGCAACTAAGGTTGTCTCTCTTATGTTGAGCTTTGGCTTCTTTTCTTGGTATCGTTTATCGGATTGCATGTGCTATGGGACTCCATAGGTCCGCAATCAAAGTGATCAGTTGTCCTGCTTTTCGTTGTGTAAAAGTTTTAAAGCCTAACATATTTGCTTGCTCTCGGCCAATGCTTTTGATACAGTTTGCTTTTTGTGAACCAGAGATATTTTTAGAACATTTTGATACAATCCTTTTTGTGTAGATGCCTTGGTGTACATTTCCATCTCCACCATGACATGTGTGTAGCTCATACTGTGGATATAGAACAATGTTTATTGCAAGAAGTGACAAAATGTGACAACTGCCTAAGATACCTTACCCAGTACACAAAAAAAAAGATTATGTTCAGTCTTTGGTAGTATGATTATGTTTAGGCTTTGCTTTAATATGCTTTGCTACAGTGTATGTGCTTTTATTGTTTTCTTGCATCATTTTTTTTTTACCTCAGACTGAGTAACACGGTCTCTATCTTTGATTCTCAGCCACATTGCTACATGTGCAAGGCAGCTAAACCAGTTTCGAACCCTCTCAGCAGCATTAATAGACAATAGAACTGATCTGTGTAGGTTATAGACAGAGAATTAAAAAAAAAAAGGCAACTTGTCATAATCCTGTGATTATGTCCACTGGACTTGACTAGGTCATTGTTACTTAGTTTGTTTGTGTTGCTTACATGATCTTATTCTGAGCAACATTGTCAACATACATTAAAAAAACAGCAATCAGTATTCCTCTCTTCTGCTACAGTATTGCTTTAAGTTTGGAGTTTTTGCGTTCAAATAAAAATAGATTTTCATGAACCTGTTTGTGTCTTGGTCCTGTCCTCCAAACACACCTACAAGACCAATAAACCCACTTTATGGTATAGAGCAGTGGTTCGCAAAGGGGGGTACGCGTACCCCTGGGGGTACTTGAAGGTATCCCAAGGGGTATGTGAGATTTTTCAAAAATATTCTAAAAATAGAAACATTTCAAAAATCCTTTTTAAATATATTTATGGAATAATACTTCAACAAGGGCTTCACGGTGGAAGAGGGGTTAGTGCGTCTGCCTCACAATACGAAGGTCCTGCAGTCCTGGGTTCAAATCCAGGCTCGGGATCTTTCTGTGTGGAGTTTGCATGTCCTCCTCCGTGAATGCGTGGGTTCCTTCCAGGTACTCCGGCTTCCTCCCACTTCCAAAGACATGCACCTGGGGATAGGTTGATTGGCAACACTAAATTGGCCCTAGTGTGTGAATGTGAGTGTGAATGTTGTCTGTCGGTGAGGTGGCGACTTGTCCAGAGTGTACCCCGCCTTCCGCCCGATTGTAGCTGAGATAGGCGCCAGCGACCCCGAAAGGGAATAAGCGGTAGAAAATGGATGGATGGATACTTCAACAAAAAAATTAATGTAAGGTCATAAACTGTGAAAAGAAATGCAACAATGCAATATTCAGTGTTGACAGCTCGATTTTTTGTGGACATTTTCCATAAATATTGATGATAAAGATTTCTTTTTTTGTGAAGAAATGTTTAGAATTAAGTTCATGAATCCAGATGGATCTCTATTACAATCCCCAAAGAGGGAACTTTAAGTTGTGTCAGGCTTTCCCCTGACAGTTTGTCTATGTTTTAGTTTTTTCCTCTGCATTTGTCTGTTTCCTCTGTGTTTAGTATCTCCTGTCTTCAGTTCCTGTCTAGTGCTCTTATTTTGTCAGCTTCCTTCCTGTCTTGTTCCCTGAGTGCTGTGTTCCTCCTCAGCTGGGGCTGTTTGGCACCTGGCCACACCTGTTGCCAATCAGCCCGCTCCTTTTTGTACCTGCTTTGTCTTGTGTCAGTTGCTGGATCATTGTATTGTCATTTGTATTGTCGTTGCCACATGTCACTCTTGTCGTGCTACCTGTCATGTCGTTTTGTTCCAGCTACTACCTGTCGTGCTACATTTTGGCCTGGTCGTCGTAGCGGTAAGCTGTTTCTGTTAGCATTAGTTATTTCCAGTTTTTCTGTTTGCTATCCACTAGCTTCCATGCTAAAGTTCCTTTTTGTTTTCTAGCTTCTAGTGCTAGCTCCCTTAATTTGTTATTCCGCCCACGTGCGTGTTTTTTGTTTGTTCTTGTTTAGTTTTAATTAAATCATGTTTTCATATTCTATGCCTGCCTCCGTCTCTGGATCTTGGGGTTCATCAACAAATACATCTGACAAGCTGATTACTTCTATGTGTAGAAATCTGTATTTATATTTGAATCACTTGTTTATTTTTCAACAAGTTTTTAGTTATTTTTATATCTTTTTTTTCCCCAAATAGTTCAAGAAAGACAACTACAAATGAGCAATATTTTGCACTGTTATACAATTTAATAAATCAGAAACTGATGACATAGTGCTGTATTTTACTTTGTCTATTTTTTTCAACCAAAAACACTTTGTTCTGATTAAGGGGTATTTGAATTAAAAAAAAATGTTCACAGGGGGTACATCACTGAAAAAAGGTTGAGAACCACTGGTATAGAGGTCCTCCCAAAAAATGTTTAAAGAAGTTATCCAACCCGCCGCTAGATGTCAGTATAGAAGAATGTAAATGAGCGGGTCATCATAATGCACCATCAACCAGCATCACATTCATTTTAAATATGGATTTTTATTCAGCTTTGTTAAAGTTAAAACATGAATAAGAGGTGCTTTGATTCAAGGTACTATCATGTAATACACAGTTGACAATTTATTTGAATAAACAGCATTTTTTTCAGGAGTGGCACCCATAAAAGTGTCAGTTATCACCAGGGTCAGGTGTATCTATTATAGTAACCTATACCACCACCAATTATGGAGTGACTCCTATTTTAATACAATTGTTGACATCCAGTAATAATGATGCTGCCAAGAACTGAACCCACGTCATCTGACTAATATTAAAGGAAGTTGCGTACACTATTTAACCACCAGAAAATTGCAGTAAAGGTATTTTGATACTTTTTGGTACATTTTGATACTTTTCTAAATAAAGTGGACCAAAAAAAATTGCATTATTGGCTTTATTTTAACAAAAAAATCTTAGGGTACATTAAACATATGTTTCTTCTTGCAAGTTTATCCTTAAATAAAATAGTGAACATACTAGACAACTTGTCTTAGACAGATGGATAGATGGATGGATGGATGGATGGGTAGACGGACAGACCGACGAACAGATAGATAGATGGATGGGTGGATGGATGGATGGATGGATGGATGGATGGATGGGTAGACGGACAGACCGACGAACAGATAGATAGATGGATGGGTGGATGGATGGATGGATGGATGGATAGACGGACAGACCAACAAACAGAGATAGATAGATGGATAGATGAATAGATAGGTGGATGGATAGGTGGATGGGTGGATGGATGGGTAGACAGATAGATAGATAGATGGATAGACAGACAGACAGACGGACAGATAGATGGATAGGTAGATAGATAGATGGATGGGTATTTTCACTTCGATACAACAACTGCATTACTTTCACAATGCATTAGATTCTCAAAATAGTGGCACCAAGGCGTCTTCTACCGCTTATCGGGCCGTGGGTCTCGGGGGCAGCAGCCAAAGGCGGACCCGACCAACGCTGCTTGCAGCTTTAATATTTCTTTTGTTACTATAACATTTACTGTAGTAGATTTTAAAAATTAGTTGACTCAACAACAGACAAAAACTAAGCAGTATTTAATACATTTATTTATTTAAAGACAGTATTTCATTATTGCTTTTTTTGTTAATATCAGACTCTGTTCTGCAAAAATATCACCCGTAGAAGCACACAGCTTATGGACAGAGACCCACAGTTAAAATATAAATAATCATATAATATACAAATACAGTACAATACTGTCCAATTTTGTTGTTGACGAACCCCAGGATGCAGAGACCGCGGCAGGCATTGAATAAGAAAACATGATTTAATTTAAATACCAAAACAAGAACAAAAAAAAGGGTACTAACAAAAGGTGCGCACGAGGCGGAAAACAAACTAGGCTATGAATAAACCACTTACTGTGACAAGAAGGAACTATGGCATGAGCAGAGTGAACAGAAGTTGACAAAACTACAAGCGACAAGACAGGTAGTGGTGACATCGACACGACAATAAACCAGCCTCTGACTGGAGGACAAAACAGGCTCAAATAGTGGCTGGCTGATTGACACCAGGTGGGCCCAGGTGCCAATAAGCCACAACTGAGGGGACACAGCACTCAGGGAGACAAACAGGAAACAGAAACAAAAGAAGAGCGCTGACAGGAAGTAAAGACAGGAAAATCAATCAATCAATCAATCAATGTTTACTTATATAGCCCTAAATCACTAGTGTCTCAAAGGGCTGCACAAACCACTACGACATCCTCGGTAGGCCCACATAAGGGCAAGGAAAACTCACACCCAGTGGGACGTCGGTGACAATGATGACTATGAGAACCTTGGAGAGGAGGAAAGCAATGGATGTCGAGCGGGTCCAACATGATACTGTGAAAGTTCAATCCATAATGGATCCAACACAGTCGCGAGAGTCCAGTCCAAAGTGGATCCAACACAGCAGCGAGAGTCCCGTTCACAGCGGAGCCAGCAGGAAACCATCCCAAGCGGAGGCGGACCAGCAGCGCAGAGATGTCCCCAGCCGATACACAGGCAAGCAGTACATGGCCACCGGATCGGACCGGACCCCCTCCACAAGGGAGAGTGGGACATAGAAGAAAAAGAAAAGAAACGGCAGATCAACTGGTCTAAAAAGGGAGTCTATTTAAAGGCTAGAGTATACAAATGAGTTTTAAGGTGAGACTTAAATGCTTCTACTGTGGTGGCATCTCAAACTGTTACCGGGAGGGCATTCCAGAGTACTGGAGCCCGCTCTATACACACACAGAGGAAAAACTAAAACACAACCAAACTGTCAGGGGCGAGCCTGACAAATTCAATACAATTCAAAATCTACCCATCAAATACCCAGTTACAATTTCATTTTAAAATAAAAATACAAATCACTTTTTTGTTTTTATTTTTCATTTTATTATTGTTTTTAAAGTAATTATCTGTTTTTTTTTTAACTCTTCTTTAGTTACATTAATATAATAATCAGTTTGTGGTGGTGATCCTGACTGTGTTTTTATTGTTGACGATATGGTTATTTGATTGAATTTATGCACTACCTTGTCCAGGCACTACAGGCGGAAATTAGCTTTTAACTAAAACCTGACATATTTACTTATTACAAACCCCGTTTCTATATGAATTGGGAAATTGTGTTAGATGTAAATATAAACAGAATACAATGATTTGCAAATCATTTTCAACCCATATTCGGTTGAATGCACTACAAAGACTAGATATTTGATGTTAAAACTCATAAACTTTATTTAATTTTTTTGCAAATAATAATTAACTTAGAATTTCATGGCTGCAACACGTGACAAAGTAGTTGGGAAAGGGCATGTTCACCACTGTGTTACATCACCTTTTCTTTTAACAACACTCAATAAACATTTGGGAACTGAGGAAAATAATTGTTGAAGCTTTGAAAGTGGAATTCTTTGTCATTTTTGTTTTATGTAGAGCTTTAGTCGTTCAACAGTCCGGGGTCTCCGCAGTCGTATTTTACGCTTCATAATGCGCCACACATTTTCGATGGGAGACAGGTATGGACTGCAGATGGGCCAGGAAAGTACCCGCACTCTTTTACTATGAAACCACGCTGTTGTAACACAGGGCTTGGCATTGTCTTGCTGAAAAAAGCAGGGGCGTCCATGATAACGTTGCTTGGATGACAACATATGTCGCTTCAAAACCTGTATGGACCTTTCAGCATTAATGGTGCCTTTACAGATGTGTAAGTTACCTATGCTTTGGGCACTAATACACCCCCATACCATCACAGATGCTGGCTTTTGAACTTTGCGCCCATAACAATCCGGATGGTTATTTTCCTCTTTGTTACGGAGGACACCACGTCCACAGTTTCTAAATATAATTTGAAATGTGGACTCGTCAGACCACAGAACACTTTTCCACTTTGCATCAGTCTATCTTAGATGAGCTCGGGCCCAGCGAAGCCTGCGGCGTTCCTTGGTGTTGTTGATAAATGGGTTTTGCTTTGCACTTACAGATGTATCAACCAACTGTAGTTACTGACAGTGGTTTTCGGAAATGTTCCTTAGCCTTTGTGGTGATATCCTTTACACACTGATGTCGGTTTTTGATGCAGCACCGCCTGAGGGATCAAAAGTCCGTAATATCATCGCTTACGTGCAGTGATTTCTCCAGATTCTCTGAACCTTTTGATGATTTTACGGGCCGAAGATGGTAAAATCCCTAAATTCCTTGCAATAGCTCGTTCAGAAATGTTGTTCTAAAACTGTTCAACAATTTGCTTACAAAGTGGTGACCCTCGCCCCATCCTTATTTGTGACTTACTTAGCATTTCATAGAAGCTGCTTTTAGAACCAATCATGGCACCCACCTGTTCCCAATTAGCCTGCACACCTGTGGGATGTTCCAAATAAGTGTTTGATGAGCATTTCTCAACTTTATCTGTATTTATTGCCACCTTTCTAACTTCTTTGTCACGTGTTGCTGGCATCAAATTCTAAAGTTAATGATTATTTGCACAAAAAAAAATGTTTATCAGTTTGAACATCAAACATATTGTCTTTGTAGCATATTCAACTGTATATGGGTTGAAAATGATTTGCAAATCATTGTATTCCGTTTATATTTACATCCAACACAATTTCCCAGCGACCGGAATGAGAATCAGCACCTCCAAGTCCAAGTCCATGGTTCCCTCCCGGAAAAGGGTGGAGTGCCATATCCGGTTGGGGAGGAGACCCTGCCCCAAGTGGAGGAGTTCAAGTACCTAGGGGTCTTGTTCACGAGTGAGGGAAGAGTGGATCGTGAGATCAACAGGCGGATCGGTGCGGCGTCTTCAGTAATGCGGACGTTGTATCGATCCGTTGTGGTGAAGAAGGAGCTGAGCCGGAAGGCAAAGCTCTCAATTTACCGGTCGATCTACGTTCCCATCCTCACCTATGGTCATGAGCTTTGGGTCATGTCTGAAAGGATAAGATCACGGGTACAAGCGGCCCAAATGAGTTTCCTCTGCCAGGTGGCGGGGCTCTCCCTTAGAGATAGGGTGAGAAGCTCTGCCATCCGGGAGGAACTCAAAGTAAAGCCGCTGCTCCTTCACATCGAGAGGAGTCGGATGAGGTGGTTCGGGCATCTGGTCAGGAAGCCACCCGAACACCTCCCGGCGGAGGTGTTTAAGGAACGTCTAACTGGTAGGCGGCCACGGGGAAGACCCAGGACACGTTGGGAAGACTATGTCTCCCGGCTGGCCTGGGAACGCCTCGGGATCCCCCGGGAGGAGCTGGACGAAGTGGCTGGGGAGAGGGAAGTCTGGGCTTCCCTGCTTAGGCTGCTGCCCCCGCGACCCAACCTTGAATAAAGGGAAGAAAATGGATGGATGGATGGACAATTTCCCAACTCATATGGAAACGGGGTTTGTATTATTTATATCTTCATTAATATTTGCAGTCCTCATTTCAAATCAAGAATAAAAAAGACATGTACTGCAG
The DNA here is from genome assembly GCF_033978795.1 of Nerophis ophidion. NCBI lineage: Eukaryota > Metazoa > Chordata > Actinopteri > Syngnathiformes > Syngnathidae > Nerophis > Nerophis ophidion. The sequence goes on from NC_084622.1 coordinate 54,652,658, forward strand.
AACAAAAGCAATAATTGTTTAAAAAGTGGACTAAAAAAAAAATAATCGCTGGCTAGTCGACTATTAAAATAATCATTAGTTGCAGCGCTATAGTGTCAATGTTATGTCATTCGGTTACATGAGGCGACTAAAGTAAAATAACACACTGATACGCAACATGTCATTTTATGTATTTTATCTTTGAAGCTTTATTATGATATGACATACTTGACAGTTGTCGCACTTGTGTCTCCTTTAAAAAAAAAAAAAAAAAAGTCGGGCAGGCCCTTTAATCCTCTACCACACCTTTACGTCATCCAACCCCGGAGCAGCGAGCGCTGATTGGCTGAAGATGACGTCAACCCCATATTTCCTTTTTTTTCTTTTTCTCTCTCTCCCCGCCCGGCTTCTAAACCATGACCTCATCGCATTAGTGGATGGAAGTGCTAAAGTATACCTTTTGTAACCACCCCACCCCCTTTACACACACCTCTTAGCTACTAATACGACACTAATACTAAACTACTCCTTCATTTTTATTATTATTATTATTATTAGTTTACATTTTATTTGTGCTTGAGCTGCGCGTTCATGACCGTGCTGAGCCGCTCGCTCCTGGCGCTGTCACCCCGCGTCAGCTGTCTTGTACCCGGGACACGACACGGCCGTGACCATGAGAACGCCCGCCGGTGCCCGCCATGACACGGAGGCCGGGTGAATGACAGCGAGAAGCGGACTGGAGCTGAAGGTAGGTCGGCGTGTGTGTGTGTGTGTGTGTGTGTTTGTTAGCAACAGTTAGCCATGTTAGCTATAGCTACTCCCCCCCACCCCCTTCGCCCCCCCCCTCCCGCCACCACTGTCAGTGCGCATGCGCGCGTCTCCTTCGTTGGGAATTAACCTGGCTTAAGTTATCGCCTCGTCTATTTGCGGAAAGAAATCATTCCATTCATACCGGACGGCATTTTCAAGGTAAGATTCTGCTTTTTTTTTGTTTGCTATTGCAATATCCCACGCGAATGATTTGCGTCAAGCGGCGCCGTTTGTTTCGCATGCAGACACATGCGCGCGTCATAATAACCCTGCAGGTTCACGCTCTTATCAAACAAAGCCATTAGTAAGACGTCAAATACACACACACACACACAAAATATGCAAATACAACTTAATCGCAATCAGTTAGGTATTTTTGTTGTATTCATTTTAACATAGGTTGCATTCATTGGAACATATTTGCTATCAATTCTGTTATTTTAGTACAGTGGTTCTCAAATGGAGGTACGCGTACCCCTGGTGGTACTTAAAGGTATGCCGAGGGGTACGTGAGATGTTTTAAAAATATTCTAAAAATAGCAACAATTCAAAAATATTTTATAAATATATTTATTGAAAAATACTTCAACAAAATATGAATGTAAGTTCATAAACTGTGAAAAGAAACGCAACAATGCAATATTCAATGTTGAAAGCTAGTTTTTTTCTGGACATGTTCCATAAATATTGATGTTAAATATTCTTTTTTTTAAATGAAGAAATGTTTAGAATTAAGTTCATGAATCCAGATGGATCTCTATTACAATCCCCAAAGAGGGCACTTTAAGTTGATGATTACTTCTATGTGTAGAACTCTTTATGTATAATTGAATCATGTGTTTATTTTTCAACAAGTTTTTAGTTATTTTTATATCTTTTTTTCCAAATAGTTCAAGAAAGACCACTAAAAATTAGCAATATTTTGCACTGTTATACACTTTAATAAACCAGAAACTGATGACATAGTGCTGTATTTTACTTATTTATCTCTTTTTTTTCCAACCAAAAATGCTTTTCTCTGATTAGGGGGTACTTGAATTAAAAAAAATGTTCCCAGGGGGTACATCACTGAAAAAAGGTTGAGAACCACTGTTTTAGTATAAGCATATGGGCCTGTTGCAGTGTTTGTATAATACATACACATTTACAGTGTGTCCATGCCTTTGGTATCATTACCCGGATCAGCCTGAATGTTATATCCGTCTGAAATTTGCAGTGTTTTTATTCACATTTGTGGAAAATATTGCTTTCTGAAGAAAAAAAAATGCAATACAATTGAATGGCAATCACTTATGTATTCCCATCCATCCATCCATTTTCTACCACTTAGGTATTTTTGTTTTATTAATTTTAATATAGATTGCATTAATTGGAACATTGATTTTGAATGGGATTGTGCTGAAAATTTAAATTTTCCTGAAGGAATAAATAAAATTATATCTATCTATCTATCTATCTATCTATCTATCTATCTATCTATCTATCTATCTATCTATCTATCTATCTATCTATCTATCTATCTATCTATCTATCTATATTTGCTATCAATCCTGTTATTTCAGTACGTGTGGAAATGCTGCAGATTTTAACATGTGTTAAGATTCTAAATTGATTCAGTATCAATATCCTTAGCTACGGTAAGCATATGGGCCTGTTGCAGTGTATGCAATACATACACATTTACAGTGTGTCCATGCCTTTGGTATCATTACCTGGATGAGCCTGAATGTTATACCAGTCGGAAATTAGTTTTCATTCACATAGTTGCGGATTTGTGGCAGAGATTGCTTTCTGAAAAAAAAACTGCAAATACAAATTAATCGCTATCAGTTAGGTGTTTTTTGTTTTATTCATTTTTATATAGATTGCATTCATTGGAACATATTTTGCTATCCTGATATTTCAGTATATAAATGGAGATAGGCGCCAGCGCCCCCCGCGACCCCGAAAGGGAACAAGCGGTAGGAAATGGATGGATGGATGGAAATGCTGCAGGTTATTTGTGCTAGATTCTAAATGGATTCAGACTCAATATCCTCATGGTCAGTATATGGGCCTGTTGACATCTACAGTGTGTCCACGCCTTTGGTGTCATTACCCGGATCAGCCTGAATGTTAAATCCGTCTGAAATTTGCAGAGTTTTTATTCACATATATGCGCATTTGTGGCAGGGATTGCTTTCTGGAAAAAAAAAAAAAATGCAAATACATATTAATGGCAATCACGTATATATTTTTAGTTTTATTCAGTTTATTATAGATTGCATCCATTGGAACATATTTGCTATCAATCCTGTTATTTCAGTATGTGTGGAAATCCTGCAGATTCTAATATTTGTTAAATTCTAAATTGATTCAGATTCAATGTCCTTAGTAATGGTCAACATATGGGCCTGTTGCAGTGTAATACGTACACATTTACGGTGAGTACATGCCTTTGGTATCTGGATTAGTGGTTTAGATAGATATTAATTCATTGATTCCTTTAAGAGAGTTTCCTCAGGAAAAAAAAAGAAGTTGTATCCGTCTGAAATAATTATATTGCATAATATCATTGCATAACATGCATTATATAATGGTAAATGGATTATACTTGTATAGCACTTTTCTACCTTCAAGGTACTCAAAGCGATTTGACACTATTTCCACATTCACCTATTCACACACACATTCACACACTGACGGCGGTAGCTGCCATGCAAGGCACTAAAAGTTAAAGTACCTATGATTGTCACACACACACTAGGTGTGGCGACCACGCCCCTTCAGGAGCAAGGGTGAAGTGTCTTGCTCAAAGACACAACAGATGTGACGAGATTGGTAGAAGATGGGGATCGAACCAGGAACCCTCAGGTTTCTGGGCACGGCCACTCTCCCAAACCGTGCCACGCCGTCCCCATCCCTGGTTGCAAATTTTGTGGTTGAGATTGCGTTGTAATTGCTGCTGCTGAAGGAACAAACAAATAATAAACACACATGAGGCTGCTATCATCCGTGAGATGATAGTTTAGTTGTGGCCGGAGAATATAAATATTCAAGTACTGCACCCCCTTCTAAAAATATTTACCCCGGTTGCATCATATTATGTCTATCAACTCTGCTATGACACAGCCTTGTCCTCGTCTTTTATGAATAAAGAAAACGGTACAATGTGTTCCTATTGAACACAGGAAGTGAACAGATGATCAGCACTGTGACAGAGAACAGCTCGAGTGCCCCCCCCAAAAAATACAATAAAATATATATATATATATATATATATATATATATATATATATATATATATATATATATATATATATATATATATATATATATATATATATATATATATATATATATATATATATGTATGTATGTATGTATGTATGTATGTATGTATGTATGTATGTATGTATGTATGTATGTATGTATGTATGTATGTATGTATATATATATATATATATATATATATATATATATATATATATATATATATATATATATATATATATATATATATATATATATATATACAGTATATATCCATCCATTTATTATAGAGGGTGCTGCAATTCAGCGGTATTGTTTTAAATTATTTTTAAAAATCTGTTTTTTCTAACCCATTTTCTACCGCTTGTTACTCTTGGCGTCTCCTATTGCCGCTCAGACAAATAATATTGAAATCATCCATCCATCATCTTCCGCTTATCCGAGGTCGGGTCGCGGGGGCAACAGCCTAAGCAGGGAAACCCAGACTTCCCTCTCTCCAGCCACTTCGTCTAGCTCTTCCCGGGGGATCCCGAGGCGTTCCCAGGCCAGCCGGGAGACATAGTCTTCCCAACGTGTCCTGGGTCTTCCCCGTGGCCTCATACCGATTGGACGTGCCCTAAACACCTCCCTAAGGAGGCGTTCGGGTGGCATCCTGACCAGATGCCCGAACCACCTCATCTGGCTCCTCTCGATGTGAAGGAGCAGCGGCTTTACTTTGAGTTCCTCCCGGATGGCAGAGCTTCTCACCCTATCTCTAAGGGAGAGCCCCGCCACACGGCAGAGGAAACTCATTTCGGCCGCTTGTACCCGTGATCTTATCCTTTCGGTCATGACCCAAAGCTCATGACCATAGGTGAGGATGGGAACGTAGATCGACAGGTAAATTGAGAGCTTTGCCTTCCGGCTCAGCTCCTTCTTCACCACAACGGATCGGTACAACGTCCGCATTACTGAGATCGACAGGCGGATCTGTGCGGCGTCTTCAGTATTGACATCATATTGTTTACAAATGCAGTTTCCCATTGATAATGTGACAATCCTACTCCTTTTTGGACAATCTTTTTCAACTGTAAACACAAGGCAATGCAAAACAAGAAAGGCCACTAAAAGGTGACATTTTATGCAGAACCAACATTTCTTACCTATTCAATCAATCAATCAATCAATCAATGTTTATTTATACAGCCCTAAATCACAAGTGCCTCAAAGGGCTGCACAAACCACAACGACATCCTCGGTAGGGCCCACATAAGGGCAAGGAAAAACTCACCCCAGTGGGATGTCGACCATGATGACTATGTGAAACCTTGGAGAGGACCACATATATCCCCCTAGGGGACCGAAAGCAATGGATGTCGAGCGGATCTAATATGATATTGTGAAAGTCCAATTCATAGTGGATCTAATGTAACCGAGGGAATCAAGTCCAAAGTGGATCCAATACAGTAGAGAGAGTCCCATTGGACCTATTGGAACTTATTTTTGGTAAAAAATTGAAAATAAAAATATATAGGCATTGCAGAGATATTTATAAACATTCTTGCCCTCCTTCATACTTTTTCCAAATTAGCTTTTTGGTTTTGCCCAATTTGTGACGTTTTTCCAGTTGTGACATCAGCAGAGATGCCCTTATATGGTAAAGTTTTACCCGAAGAGCTTTGCACGAGTCCGCCATTTTATACATATACATGTAGTTATACAAGATAAAGTAATTAAAATGTCCAATTTTGTATTTATTTTAACCATAAAATCTATTGTTGTTTTTACAGGGCATTAGTGTAAATGGAAAAAGGGGACAGTACCCCTGTTTGTAATTACATGAAAGTATGCAATTGCATGCAGGCCATGTATTTTTTTCTATCAAAATGCAAAGAACAAACACATATAGTAAGAAAATAGGAAGTACTTTATTGATGAATGGTATTTCCAGGCTTATCACGGGCCACATAAATGATGGCTAAAAAGGCTTTGAGTTAAATAGTTGACACTTGTGCTATATTGAAAAATAACACAATACTCATAATATACATATAGTTAAATTAATACACACATGGGCAAGTGTCCAAAGAGTATAAACATTTTGCAAAAAAAAAAAAAGCTTTTATGCATAAATATACACATTCACCAGTTTGATTCAGAGTAGGCAAGACATTGTTGTTCCCAAAATCATCTGTGTCATTTTGTGAAAGAAAGAGCTAGCCTGCATGCTTTTTTTTTTGTCTTGAACAGCCACTCAGTCAAATCATATTTTTGATGTAGATGCCCATATCTGCTCTACAGATTTACTTTACAAAAGAGAAGTGTGGGATACGTCTCTTGATACCTTATTTGTATTTGACTTCATTAAAAGGGAACATAATCACCAAACCGATGCAAGCGTCAATATATACCTTGATGTTGCAGAAAAAAGACCATGTATTTTTTTAACCGATTTCCGAACTCTAAATGGGTGAATTTTGGCAAATTAAACGCCTTTCTGTTTATCGGTCTTTTACCGATGACGTCAGAACGCTACGTCACCGAGGTAATACAGCCGCCATATTCATTTTAACATTACAAACACCGGGTCTCAGCTCTGTTATTTTCCGTTTTTTCGACTATTTTCTGGAACCTTGGAGACATCATGCCTCGTCGGTGTGTTGTCGGAGGGTGTAACAACACTAACAGGGAGGGATTCAAGTTGCACCACTGGAAAGAAATCTGCCGCCAGTCCCCCATTGAATTTGCCAGAGTGTCTGCACATTTTACCGGCGATGCTAAGACAGACATGGCACAGAGATGTATGGATAACCTGCAGATGCATTTGCAACGATTAAGTCAACTAAATCACAAAGGTGAGTTTTGTTGATGTTGTTGACTTATGTGCTAATCAGACATATTTGGTCACAGCATGACTGCCAGCTAATCGATGCTAACATGCTATGCTAATCGATGCTAACATGCTATTAACGCTAGCTGTATGTACATTTGAAACTAAAAACCCACATTTAATGCGAAACAAACACTTACCAATCGATGGATTTAAGTTGCTCCAGTGTCACAAGATGCGAAAGTCCTGATCGTTTGGTCCGCACATTTTACTGGCGATGCTAATAAGGCAGCCATGCTATGGGCCACTTCATTAGGTACACCCATGCTATGGCCGAATAGCGTCAATAGCTATTCGCTCAATAGCTTCAATTTCTTCTTCAATTTCGTTTTCGCTATCTGCCTCCATACTCCGGCCATCTGTTTCAATACATGCGTAATCTGTTGAATCGCTTAAGCCGCTGAAATCCTAGTCTGAATCCGAGCTAATGTCGCTATATCTTGCTGTGGTAACCGCCATGTTGTTTGTATTGGCAGCCCTGTATGACGTCACAGGGAAATGGATAGTCGCATCGCAAATAGCGAAAATCAAGAACTTTAAAGCTTTTTTTAGGGATATTCCGGGAGGTGTAACATTTTGAAAGAAACTTCGCAAAATAAAACAAGCCACTGGAAACTGATTTTTATTGTTTTTAACCCTTTTGAAATTGTGATAATGTTCCCCTTTAAATGGATTTATTTAATGTTTGGCGCAGCCGGACCACAGCAGGAGGAAATAGAAAGAGGAAAAAAAGGAAGACAGAAAGGGAAATTGCGGGGGGACATGACAAAGAGACCACAACGACGACGACAACCACAGGACAATATCAGCAAATACGACATGTAGACATTTGATACGAAAAGCAGTTAATGAAATATATTTTAATAACATGAACTTGACAATGAACATTATTGCACTATAAATGGAGCAATACAAATTCCAATAGAAATAGCACTATTGATAATGAATACTATTTACCTAAATGATCAACAATACAATTGTTTCATCACAAACAACAATACATATATGTAATGAAAACTTGAATAACGAGCCTGCATGCTAACATCATTCAAATTACAATGTTAATGAATGACCTGGATAGTGTTACATCAGTATTGGCTGCCATCCATTTCTTTACTTTGCATCAGGCTTCACTCTACTGTTTAAAGTAACCTCTTCGCGCAATCATTGCCTTTATTTGAGCCATCTCAAAGGATTTGAATAAAGACAAGATTAGCTTGACTTTCAATTGAATCACAAATTACAAAAATCATCATTTAGGTGATGCACATATTTTATGCAAAATACCTCAATTTTCAGTTGCTATGTGTAAATACTGCTGGACCGAAATCTCTCCCCGGTGTTTCAGCACTACCTACTGATGAAGTTGCAGTTCAAGTATAGCTCACCTCCCCCTTCTTTATGTAGCTCTAATAGTGATGAAGGTTGCATGAATACAATATGTTAAAGGCACCCAAATAATGTAAATGATCTTTAGCGTGCTGCATGTTGAAAATAATCACTCATCCCTGTACAGCTAAAGAGAGGATGCAGCACTGTCACTTCCTCTTTATCCTCATCTTCACCATCCCCGTCACCCTCCCCGGGCTCTTTCATCACCCCAGCTGTGCTGTCTCTATGGCAACAGCAGAATCTGCTCGGGCGACTGCAAAGTCTTGCCTCGGCATGTTTTCTTCTGCTCAGTGTAGCTCCCTTTATCGTAAAAAAAAAAAAAAAACACATTTGATTTTGTATGATGCTTCTCTTGCAAGTAATCAAGATGTAGGAAAAAAAAAAAGATTTCATTGTAAGCAGGCTGACTTTGAGCTTTGTCATCGTTCATATTATTTTTTTGTTTTTAGTTTCCTTTACATAATTCCTTGGTCTCGTCCAAACAAACAGGCTCCGCCATAGCATGATATCAGCTATGAGTCTCCCTTGCTCATGTAAAGCCGCACACTCCTCCCATCCCTGTTTGCTGCTCAGAGAGTGATGGAAGAGGCAGCACGGTCTCCAGGAGGGAACTTTGAGATGGGAGGGTGTGGAGCAGTCGCCATTAGACTTACGCAGCATCAGACGTCGCTGTGCTCGGCAGTAGAGAAACCGGAAAATTAACAACTTTGGAAGCTGTGTTGTTAGCTGCTAGAATCAGCCCTGCGTCACATAAGGTATGCAATGGCAGGTCGTAATGTAGCAGGGGCTGTTTTGGGTGTGTGTAAAGGCGTTTCAGTATATGCTGTCAGTCATGCATGCTCCTTTGCTGCAAAAGGCAGTTTGCCCCAAAAATACAACTAACCGTGTATGCATTGAATTGCCTTATTGTATTGGTGGTTTGTATTTGGAGCTTTAATTGTGATGCACAGTTTCTGCTGCAGCAAATATCGCTGCAACATGTGTACAGTTTCTTTTTTACGCTGTCCATCCTCAGAGTTCACTTCTCCTGCACTTTACTCCCGCTGGTGATACCGGTAGTTGTGGGTATTAATTGTGACTCAAGCTATTTTCTCCCTTACCCACTTGATGGTTGCATCACCAAATCTTAGCAAGCTGCCACTTATCAGAAGCGATTTTTAGCACATTTCTGTTAGCGCCCTTCTGTGATATCGGTTGACATCCGATGTGTTCGTATTTCAAAACTATTTTACCATAAATATGAATAGAAATAGAAATGTATTGTTTTTGTTGTATTATTGTCAGCCATATTGTGTTGACTAGCCGAAACAGAGAATTAGCATCACAACAAAGATCAAGATGCCAAAACATACATATGGAGTTAATTCTAATGGGGGTACCTATGATTATTTCAATTTATATTTAAAGCATTTCCTTGTGGTCTAGATCAGGGGGTCCACAGAGACCCTCGAGACGTCATGAAACTCACCTAGAATTGTACCTGTGGAGAGATTACATGCATTTTAAAAGTCTGACTACATAGTTGCTGCTATTTACTCGTGTCTTGAATGCAATGTGCAGATTTTACCTATATGACCCAATGCAAACAACCCTCTCTAGTCATGGTGCAAAAACAAAAATCCAATCAACACAAAATTTCAACAGACATGGTCACTGAACGTTTTAGATGTTATTAAAAAAACATCCATTTACTATAAAGACAATCAAAATTACACCCATTTAAATCCAGTACAAAGCATGATGGGAAAACTGCAAAACACTCTGCACACTTATCTATGTTTGGCACATTTTAGCTGCTTGATATTTTTAAATGATTACAAAATGTTGAGGAGGATGTAACGGAATTAAAAGAGGTAGGAGTCAAATTTTATTATCCAAATATATTAATTGTATTATGAACATAATATTAATATAATATTTATAGATCATTTGTGTATAGTCAGCCTGTCTTTATCTCTCTGTATATCCACATATATATATATTACGGCTGCGAATCTTTGGTTGTCCCACGATTCGATTCAATATCGATTCTTGGGGTCGCAATTCGATAATATATCGATTTTTTTCGATTCCAAAATAATATTTTTCCGATTCAAAACGATTCTGTAGTCATTCGATACATAGGATTTCAGCAGGATCTACCCCAGTCTGCTGACATGTTAGCAGAGTAGTAGATTTAAAAAAAAAAAAGCTTTTATAATTATAAAGGACAATGTTTTATCAACTGATTGCAATAATGTAAATTTGTTTTAACTATTAAACAAACCAAACATATTACTTATTTTATCTTTGTGAAAACATTGAACACAGTGTGTTGTCAAGCTTATGAGATGCGATGCAAGTGTAAGCCACTGGGACACTATTGTTCTTTTTTTTTACTTTTACTTTTGGTTTGTTCTGTGTCGGGTTTGTGTCTCCTCTCATTTCCTCTGTTTATTGCAGTTCTGAGTGTTGCTGGGTCAGGTTTGGTTTTGGAATTGGATTGCATTGTTATGGTATTGCTGTGTAGTGGTTTGTTGAATTGATTAAAAAATTAAAAAAATAAACATCGATTTTTTTGAAACATGAGGATCGATTTTGAATCGCACAACGTATTCGAATCGATTTTGTCCCACACCCCAATATATATATATATATATATATATATATATATATATATATATATATATATATATATGTATGTATATATGTATGTATATATGTATATATATATATATATATATATATATGTATATATATATATATATGTATATATATATATATATACACACACACACTTGACATGCAGTCGCATTTCGGCCCTGGAACAATTTTTTTTAATCTAATTTGGCCCTCAAGTCAAAAAGTTTGGACACCCGTGGTCTAGAAAATACATCTTGGATATGCTTTGGTGTAAATTTTGCTTCACAGTCACTTCTATAAACCGTTTTTGAGTTTGTCCGCAAGATATTCGTTTGTGGAGCCGTTCTCAGTTCGCAAATGAAAACGCCCCCAAACACTCAAAGTGTCAAAATATATCTTTTGAAAATGTACACTGTTTACTATAAATATATATCTTGGAGTCGTCACCGCTTTTTTCTTCCAGACACGGTCGAAAATACACTTCAAAGCAGCATTTATATCATGCATTTTGCACATTTGTGTTATTATGCACATTCCACAATTAGATGACAGTCATACTTAATCCTACCTTCTTTTGTGATTCCTCATAGCATGAAGCAATGAAGCAGAGGGGGAGGAGCTCGACCTTGAATTCATTTCCAAATAAATACATCCACATCACTTTGAGGTCACAACGTAGCCAGCCTGGTAAACCCCTCAAACCTTGACATCTAAAACTGCATGCATCCTCACGCCGTAATGTTTTGAGTTTTATGATGTAATGCTTTGGCATTGTTTAACATTTGTATCCAACTTTGTAACATTTATAAGTCAGAATAGACAAAATTCTTCATAGACCCCCCTCATGTGGCCTTGTTCACTTGATGATTAATGCAGAGGTCTTGCATGACATCAATTTGACCGCTAAAGTTTTGACTTCAAAAGTGCATTGTTTCAAGATATTTTTGACTTTAAGGGGCATTTGAATTTAGAATGTTCTTAATAAGTACACTAGTGCCTTTGTTTCTGTTACAGAATGTCTGAAAAGAACCTGATCGTATGAAAACCGAAGCAATTTTCCCTATAATGTAAATTCAATTAACCCGTTCTCGCACAACACAACACATTTTATTGAGAATATTTATAGGTGTATAGGCCGAAAACAATATGACACACATATTAATGCAGATTGAAATGGATACATTAAGTTTTACACTTTTACCTCTATTAAAGATTTGTGTTTGGTGAACACACCAATGGGTGTTGAGGGGGAAGTGGATGACAGCAGCATTTTTATACTTAGCTATTATCCATCAATCCATCCATCTTCTTCCGTTTATCCGAGTTAAGGTCGCGGGGGCAGCAGCCGAAGCAGGGAAGCCCAGCTTCCCTCTCCCCAGGCACTTCGTCCAGCTCTTCCCGGGAAATCTCGAGGCGTTCCCACGCCAGCCGGCAGACATAGTCTTCCCAACGTGTCCTGGGTCTTCCCCGTGGCCTCCTACCGGTCGGACGTGCCCTAAACACCTCCCTAGGGAGGGGTATTCTGTCAAAAATGTAATAGTGTTTCCCAACTTGTTCATCAAATTGCTGGAACTCCGCATTTTTTGGCTCTTCGGTGGCCTGTTTTGCCATATTCAGTAAAAAAAAAAAAAAAGTAATTTGTTTGGCTACTCGATCCTCGTAGTGATACACTGGCAAACAGACTAGTTTGTTTGGTGCATTGCATTGTCTGTACAATAATTGGGATTGTGTTCTAAAACCGGGCAATATTTTAGTGGTAATTACTACCATATACCAACTCTCCCGTCAAAACTGAGCTGATAGTAATTTTGGAGTTCCTAGGTGATATGCTTTACATTAGTGAATGCGATATTGTAATTTGTTCCGTAAGTAAGCTGTTACGCGCATGGCAGGACCTAGCAACTACCACATAACCGCGTGGATACAACAGAAAAACCTAGTATCTCAAGGGACCAATCGGAGCTTCTTTTTCAGTCGCCTTATTGTCTTTAATGAGACATTTGCACGAATGGGGGCCGACGGTCAACCTGATTATGTGATATTATGGCACGAGGGGATATTTGGAAGATTGGCCCAGGACGTTGCAAGCACCTTCATTAAATGTAGTGAAGTGAAGTGAAGTGAATTATATTTATATAGCGCTTTTTCTCTAGTGACACAAAGCGCTTTACATAGTGAAACCCAATATCTAAGTTACATTCAAACCAGTGTGGGTGGCACTGGGAGCAGGTGGGTAAAGTGTCTTGCCCAAGGACACAACGGCAGTGACTAGGATGGCAGAAGCGGGAATCGAACCTGCAACCCTCAACCTGCTGGCACAGCCACTCTACCAACAGAGCTAAACCGCCCCACAATGTATTGTTCTTGATTCTTCCCTTTGCATACTCTTTTGGGCAGATAACTGTGGAGGTCAAAATAAAAACTGGACGCTGTACACGGCTCTTGCCCAATGTGCAAACGCAGAATGGGGCCCACCCGAGATTGGGATAAAATATCTGGAGAAAAGGCACACACGTTCATGAGAGCAGATTCAATCCATGGCTCAGTCGGCAAGAAAATGAAAGCTCAAGAAAACATCTATACGTTTGGTGACTTTGTAGATCTTTGTAAGACGGCATCTAGATAGATTGGTTTTCCTTTGTTTTCTCAAAATCAGCTAGAAGTGAGTTACTAGGTTTTGCCTTTGGACGGGAGAACTGATACATAAAGTGGAGCAGACAAAAGCCTCCGTAATTTGTGTTTATATCTTAATGTAATGATAATTATGTAGACATATATTATTTCACTTATATGAAGCTTCACCCAATTTAGTACATCGGCCTTATTTGCTTTATTATATACTTAGAGTAAATAAGAAGTGTATATGTTTTTCCTCTTCCTGTTTGTACTCCTTTTTCTCACGTTACTCTCCCTTTTCAGCCGAGGTTTAAACTTCCATTTAGGCGTCAGTGTAAATGAGAGGAGGCCCATCAATGTTTCACGACACCATGTGCCTGTGAATGAATAAAACAGCATTGCATTCACACTGACCTTCTCGCTTGTCGCCTGACACATGGTAATCAGGGAAGCACCCGTTCACCTATAGAATGTTCTCGGTCAAACAACCCCGGATCTTGATAGTCCTGTGCAGCCTAGCATGCATGTGCATTCCCCGTACAAGTTTATGAACAGTTAAACATCCAGAAGCACACAAACACATGTGCACTCAAACACACACACAATACACTGGCTATTCTTTCTCTGTAAATTCACCTGGCTTAATTTATTACACTCTCTTTATTTCCTGTTTCATGAGCTGTCATAGAGTCCATAAGCAACAAAACCAGCTTCTTAGTCGAATGTGCATGCCAGGTGTGTTTAGCTACCTATTTGTATTACTGTCCATCCATCCATCATCTTCCGCTTATCCGAGGTCGGGTCGCGGGGGCAACAGCCTAAGCAGGGAAACCCAGACTTCCCTCTCCCCAGCCACTTCGTCTAGCTCTTCCCGGGGGATCCCGAGGCGTTCCCAGGCCAGCCGGGAGACATAGTCTTCCCAACGTGTCCTGGGTCTTCCCCGTGGCCTCCTACCGGTTGGACGTGCCCTAAACACCTCCCTAGGGAGGCATTCGGGTGGCATCCTGACCATATGCCCGAACCACCTCATCTGGCTCCTCTCGATGTGAAGGAGCAGCGGCTTTACTTTGAGTTCCTCCCGGATGGCAGAGCTTCTCACCCTATCTCTAAGGGAGAGACCCGCCACACGGCGGAGGAAGCTCATTTCGGCCGCTTGTACCCGTGATCAATCAATCAATGTTTATTTATATAGCCCCAAATCACAAATGTCTCAAAGGACTGCACAAATCATTACGACTACAACATCCTCGGAAGAACCCACAAAAGGGCAAGGAAAACTCACACCCAGTGGGCAGAGAGAATTCACATCCAGTGGGACGCCAGTGACAATGCTGACTATGAGAAACCTTGGAGAGGACCTCAGATGTGGGCAACCCCCCCTCTCTAGGGGACCGAAAGCAATGGATGTCGAGCGGGTCTAACATGATACTTTGAAAGTTCAATCCATAGTGGCTCCAACACAGCCGCGAGAGTTCAGTTCAAGCGAATCCAAGACAGCAGCGAGAGTCCCGTCCACAGGAAACCATCTCAAGCGGATCAGCAGCGTAGAGATGTCCCCAACCGATCTTATCCTTTCGGTCATGACCCAAAGCTCATGACCATAGGTGAGGATGGGAACGTAGATCGACCGGTAAATTGAGAGCTTTGCCTTCCGGCTTAGCTCCTTCTTTACCACAACGGATCGGTACAACGTCCGCATTACTGAAGACGCCGCACCGATCCGCCTGTCGATCTCGTGAACAAGACTCCTAGGTACTTGAACTCCTCCACTTGGGGCAGGGTCTCCTCCCCAACCCGGGGATGGCATTCCACCCTTTTCCGGGCGAGAACCATGGACTCGGACTTGGAGGTGCTGATTCTCATTCCGGTCGCTTCACACTCGGCTGCAAACCGATCCAGCGAGAGCTGAAGATCCCGGTCAGATGAAGCCATCAGGACCACATCATCTGCAAAAAGCAGAGACCTAATCCTGCGGTTACCAAACCGGAACCCCTCAACGCCTTGACTACGCCTAGAAATTCTGTCCATAAAAGTTATGAACAGAATCGGTGACAAAGGACAGCCTTGGCGGAGTCCAACCCTCACTGGAAATGTGTTCGACTTACTGCCAGCAATGCGGACCAAATTCTGACACTGATCATACAGGGAACGGACCGCCACAATAAGACAGTCCGGTACCCCATACTCTCTGAGCACTCCCCACAGGACTTCCCGAGGGACACGGTCGAATGCCTTCTCCAAGTCCACAAAGCACATGTAGACTGGTTGGGCAAACTCCCATGCACCCTCAAGAACCCTGCCGAGAGTATAGAGCTGGTCCACAGTTCCACGACCAGGACGAAAACCACACTGTTCCTCCTGAATCCGAGGTTCGACTATCCGGCGTAGCCTCCTTTCCAGTAGACCTGAATAAACCTTACCGGGAAGGCTGAGGAGTGTGATCCCACGATAGTTGGAACACACCCTCCGGTCCCCCTTCTTATTTGTATTACTGGAGTCACTTAAATCTCTTAATCAGTAAAACAAAAAACAACCCCGTTTCGAGTTCCTAAATTTTAATGTGTGGGCACAAATTGTCTGTTTAATAGTGTCAGTGTGATGTGTGTTAGGCTATACAGTACAGGCCAAAAGTTTGGACACACCTTCTCATTCAATGCTTTTTCTTTATTTTCATGACTATTTATATTGTAGCTGCTGAACCGTTTCCGCTCGGGGTAGTCTCCTGCTGGCCCCACCATGGACTGGACTCTCACTATTATGTTAGATCCACTATGGACTGGACTTTCACAATATTATGTTAGACCCACTCGACGTCCGTTGCATCCGGTATCCCCTAAAGGGGGGGTCACCCACATCTGCGGTCCTCTCCAAGGTATCTCATAGTCATTCACATTGACGTCCCACTGGGTTTTGAGTTTTCCCTTGCCCTTTTGTGGGCCCTGAACCGAGGATGCCGTTGTGGTTTGTACAGCCCTTTGAGACACTTGTGATTTAGGACTATATAAATAAACATTGATTGATTGATTGATTGATTAATGGATTGTCACTGAAGTAGGGGTGTAACGGTACGTGTATTCGTATTGTACCGTTTCGGTACGGGGGTTTCGGTTTGGTACGAGGGTGTATCGAACGACTTTGTAAACTTAAGTCTTAACAAGCTGCTCTGCAGCTGCTTCTGAGCAGTGAGCGCCCAGCATTGTCCCGCCCACACAACCATCTGATTGGTTACATACAAAGCCAATCGGCAGTGCGTATTCAGAGCGATGTAACAGCCAATCAGCAGTGCGTATTCAGAGCGCATGTCGTCAGTGCTCCGGCGTCGAGATGAGCAGATATGTGTTTAGCAGGTGAGCAGCTGACATCGTACACTCCCCAAATTATAAAAAACACCTCCCAGTCACAACTATTACAAACATCACTAGGAGCCTGTTGACCTTCTAGAAACTTAAACTGCAGCTCAGCTCTCTCATAGTTCTGGGTTGCTTATTAGCTTTTAGCGTTACGTTAGCTCATTTTGCTGTTTGTGCGCGTGTGTGTGCGTGCGTGTGTGTGTATAATAAAAGTCAACTACAGGCTTCCCCAATGCTGTAATAAATTAAGCATGATGAGTGGACTTGAAACTGTTTAATGTTGCACTTTTTATATGTAGAAGAAAGGTTTTGTCATTTTATTTAATCAAAGCAACAACTTGAGGCAGTTTAATGTGGATTAAAGTGGGCAGAATTATTATTGTGTTCCAATGTTAAAAGGATAAAGCCATTGTTTACAAATTTTATAAATAAATAACCAAAACATTTATATTTTGTTGTTTTCTTACTGTACCGAAAATGAACCGAACCGTGACCTCTAAACCGAGGTACGTGCCGAACCGAAATTGTTGTGTACCGTTACACCCCTACACTGAAGGCATCAAAACTATGAATGAACACGTGGAGTTATGTAAAGATGACATATCTGAAAACATGTTTTATATTCTAGTTTCTTCAAAATAGCCACCGTTTGCTCTGGTTACTGCTTTGCACACTCTTGGCATTCTCTCCATGAGCTTCAAGAAGTATTCACTTGAATTGGTGTTCACTTCACAGGTGTGCTTGAAGCTCATGGAGAGAATGCCAAGAGTGTGCACAGCAGTAATCAGAGCAAAGAGTGGCTATTTTGAAGAAACTAGAGTATAAGACATGTTTTCTGTTATTCCACCTTTTTTTGTTAAGTACATAACTCCACATGTGTTCATTCCTCGTTTTGATGCTTTCAGTGAAAGTCTACAATGTAAATAGTCATGAAAATAAAGAAAACGCATTGAATGAGAAGGTGTGTCCAAACTTTTGGTCTGTACTGTACATGACAGATTATTTTAAAATAAATTCTGTTTATGGAATGTGAATAGAATATAAAGGTTTAGGGTTACCCGATATAGGATATCAATTACCAAAAAATTGGCCAAAATTAGAGCTATTAATACCATTGTTACATTGTGTTGATGAAACATTCTAGCTGTGTCCAGAACAATTTCCCTTGTGGATCAATAAAGTTTTGTCTAATTTGACAGCGACATGTGAACAAGCGCGTCCTCAGCGCGATGTAGCGTTCTCTCTAGCACAGAGGTGTCAAACTCAAATACAGAGTGGGCCAAAATTTAAAACCGAACAAAGACGCGGGCCGAGGTTGAACAAATTAACCTTTTAATAGGGACCCAAACAAGTTTTGCATTGAATATTGAACAAGCAAGGCTTATATAACTTTATAGTGACATGCAAAATTGAGTTTCAAATAATAATTAAAAAATATCAATGGCATATCAAATAAAATTTAAATAAAAATTGAATGCCTCTTTTCGGCGGTGGGGTTGAGGTGTACGGGGTTTGGTGGTAGCGGGGGTGTATATTGTAGCGTCCCGGAAGAGTTAGTGCTGCAAGGCGTTCTGGGTATTTGTTCTGTTGTGTTTATGTTGTGTTACGGTGTTGATGTTCTCCCGAAATGTGTCATTCTTGTTTGGTGTGGGTTCACAGTGTGGCGCATATTTGTAACAGTGTTAAAGTTGTTTATACGGCCACCCTCAGTGTGACCTGTTTGGCTGTTGACCAAGTATGCCTTGCATTCACTTGTGTGTGTGTATGTATAAGCCGCAAATATTATGTGACTGGGCCGGCACACTGTTTGTATGGAGGAAAAGCGGACGTGGAGACAGGTTGTAGAGAACGCCAAAGGTAGTGCCTTTAAAGCCCCACCCCAAATATTTTTGTCCCGGATTAAATTCGGGAGGGGCACTTAACTTTGGGAGTCTCCCGGGAAAATCGGGAGGGTTGGCAAGTAAGAGTATTAGCGGTGAATGTGGTGTTACAGCGGCGGGCCAGCTCTAATGCTAATTTGATATTGCCTCAAGGGCCAAGTGATATTACACGGCGGGCCAAACTTGGCCCGCGGGCCAGAGTTTCACACCCATGCTCTAGCAGCTAATGTCCCTCTACAGGGCAAAGCTGCATGTAAGTCAACAATGCTCGCCTCCATGGCGGCAAATAAACAACCTTTCTTTCAAGTATAACCACTGGAAGAAAGAGGAACAGCTAAACATTAGAGATGTCTGATAATGGATTTTCTGCCGATATCCAATATTCCGATATTGCCCAAGTCTTAATTACCGATATCAACCGATACCGATGTATACAGTCGTGGAATTAACACATTATTATGCCTAGTTTCGTTGTGATGCCCTGCTGGATGCATTAAACAATGTAACAAGGTTTCCCAAAATAAATCAACTCAAGTTATGGAAAATAATGCCCTGCAATATTTATTATTGAAGTCACAAAGCGCATTATTTTTTTTAACATGCCTCAAAACAGCAGCTTGGATTTGGGGTAGGGGGTAGCGGGAGGTGTATATTGTAGCGTCCCGGAAGAGTTAGTGCTGCATGGGCTTCTTGGTATTTGTTTTGCTGTGTTTATGTTGTGTTACGGTGCGGATGTTCTCCCGAAATGTGTTTGTCATTCTTGTTTAGTGCGGATTCACAGTGTGGTGCATTTTTGTAACAGTGTTAAAGTTGTTTATAGGGCCACCCTCAGTGTGACCTGTATGGCTGTTGACTAAGTGCATTGCATTTACTTGTGCGTGTAAAAAGCCCTAGATATTATGTGACTGGGCCGGCACGCAAAGACAGTGCCTTTAAGGTTTATTGGCGCTCTGTTATTCTACCTATGTCCATGTAGTCATACATTTTACTTTTTGAAACCGATAACGATAATTTCCAATATTACATTTTAAAGCATTTAGCGGCCGATAATATCGGACAACTCTACTAAACATGCTACACTACACACTATAAGAAGAAGCTAGCGCCCTTGAATGTAAACAAAGGTGGGCAGATCAGTACAAATATTGGCAGTAACGATACCAAGCATAAAATCACTATATAGAGGGTATTACATTAGTTACATCGATATTTTTCATTATCCAAAATGATGTTTTGTCATTTGTGTTATTGTTTACAAACTCAGAAAATAAATCATGGGAAACAGTAAGGCTTTAAGGGCAAACACGAATGAATTAAATCCCAGCCTGTAGTAGGAAAGTATTTAAACATTTGATTGAAGTTGTAACACGGCCATTCTGTGTTTTTGTCTGTAAATTAGAAAGTAGATTAATAGTTTTGAAAAAAAATTTAGAAACCAAAATGACACAAAATTACAGCATGAAAGTGATATATATTGTTATCGCAGAGAGCTGCAGTTTGTACGGCAATATAGCTTTCAGGCCATATCGCCCAAGCCAATAAAGGGTTCTTATTAATTTTCCATTTTTTCCATTTTCTCAGGCACTATGACTCTCTCCTCACCTGCCTCAGTGGTACCCCTCAATCGCTGACCTCGCCACCTGGTCCCTATCTCCTCCTGTGCAATCTCCTCAGCCACTCTTCCGTCTCTGCCCCTCCTACGCCATGGCTGGGGAGAAAGGGCCGACCAAGCGAAGCGCCATGGACATCAAGCGCCTGGCGAGCCTCATTCAGAGAGGAACAGGCCGCTTGCTGGTGATTGACAGCAGGACGTTTTCCGAGTACAACGCATCCCATGTGCAGGGCGCAGTCAATGTCTGCTGCTCCAAGCTCGTCAAGAGGCGACTGCAGCAGGACAAGGTGTCCGTCACTGAGCTGCTGCAGCCCAATGGCAAAATAAAGGTGAGTGCCTGCTAGCTTAGCGAGGCTGAACACAGTGTTTTTTTGTGTCATGCATGATGAGCCTATTTAAAAGGTGCGTTGTGTGCCATGTACACTGTTGCATGTAATGGGTAGAAATGGTCATGTGGAATGGTATGATCCAGTGTCACGGAAGCTAAAACCATACTATACCAAAGATCCTCCTGTCTGCAAATATTTACCCCGGTTAAGTACCTTAACCAGGGAAGTCACAGACTTGATGACACCTTCACAGCGTGACGATCCCAGGAGCATCGGTGCTAGCCCACATCAGTAGACGCTATATTTGTTGGACAGGCATATGTACTGTAAGTTTGTTGCTTTTCAGTGGCCATGAAATTGGATCCTTCCAGTTTCCATGACTTCTCTTCTGAATATGACAGCCTTTTTTCCATGTCCCGTTCGACCGTGTCACGCTGACTCCTGTATTTTTAGTCGCTGTGTGAAACTCAAGATAGTATGAGAGGGGGAAACCTAAGCAGAGGAGGGGGTTGTTGTTGGTGTGTTTTATGTTTGGGATGTTTTTGTGCCCCTTGTGTACTGTACGTCACCCGACAGTATTACATGACTGGACAACAACAAAGCTGGAAGGTTACGACATGTGACATTCTTCCTGGGTTCTTGTACTATTTCTCCCAAAGCTATTTTTAGAACATTCTTCAACCGGAGACACAAGAAACGCACTGATGCACACAGGCTACTGATGACAGTCGGATGTTAATAATGTTCCTCTTAGGTGTAACACACCAAATCACGATATTTATAGAGGTGCAGCACAATAAATTATATCACTCCCCCCCCCCCCCCCCCCCCGGCTGACCGGTGCAATCAATCAATCAAAGTTTATTTATATAGCCCTAAATAACGAGTGTCTCAAAGAGCTGCACAATCCACAACGACATCCTCGGCTCAGATCCCACATCATTTGATATCAAGTGGATCTAGTCAAAGGCCTACTGAAATGAGATTTTCTTATTTAAACGGGGATAGCAGGTCCATTCTATGTGTCATACTTGATCATTTCGCGATATTGCCATATTTTTGCTGAAAGGATTTAGTAGAGAACATCCACGATAAAGTTCGCAACTTTTGGTCGCTAATAAAAAAGCCTTGCCTTTACCAGGAGTAGCAGACGATATGCGCGTGACGTCACGGGTTGTAGGGCTCCTCACATCCTCACATTGTTTATAATCATAGCCTCCAGCTGCAAGAGCTATTCAGACCGAGAAAGCGACAACATCCCCATTAATTTGAGCGAGGATGAAAGATTTGTGGATGAGGAAAGTTAGAGTGAAGCACAATTTAAAAAAAAAAGAAAAGGCGACGGCTCCAGGCAGCGGCAGTGAGACCGTTTCAGATATATTCAGACACATTTACTAGGATAATTATGGAAGATCCCTTATATGCTTATTGTTTTAATAGTGTTTTAGTAAGATTGTAAAGTTATACCTGAAAGTCGGACGGCTGCGGTGAACGCCAGTGTCTCTCAGAGAAGCCAATGGAGGAGCCAAGATCACAGCTGCCTTTTTGAGCTGCAGGATGAGGTCGCATAATCCACTGAGTCGACTTGATATCACAATTATCCCATCCAAAAACTTGCTGGTTGACGTAGAGAAACATGTTCACTTGACCGCTCTGTGTTAAAGCTTCACAACAAAGAAACACCGGCTGTGTTTCGGTGCTAGAGGCAGCTGCAATCCACCGCTTTCCACCAACAGCATTCTTCTTTATAGTCTCCATTATTAATTGAACAAATTGCAAAAGATTCAGCAACACAGATGTCCAAATTACTGTGTAATTATCCGATTAAAGCAGACGACTTTTAGCTGTAAGTGGTGCTGGGCTAATATGTCCACTACAACCCGAGACGTCACAAACACGCGGCATCATTCCGCGACGTTTTCAACAAGAAACTCCGCGGGAAATTTAAAATTGTAATTTAGTAAACTAAACCGGCCGTATTGGCATGTGTTGCAATGTTAAGATTTCATCATTGATATATAAACTATCAGACTGTGTGGTTGATAGTAGTGGGTTTCAGTAGGCCTTTAATAATAATAATAACTCCAAGATGGCGGCGCCCGGACCGGCCGTTTTGGACCGATAGACACTTGCGTGCTAGACTTGCTAACTAGCATGGGAATACATCGGCGGCTACATCCAGCGGCCTATGAAGCAGGGGAGTCTAGTAGCAGCGGGGGCCGTCTACGGAGCAGACGCCAGCGGTGTGATCGGAAACGCGGATGCCGAGCGGGGCTAAAAACAAAGCAGAAGGCTAATCCCCACAGAACACCACTTTCCTCCATCCCGAAGACGGATTTAGATGGAAAATGCGAGACTACTGGTCTGGGTAAGGAGTCTGTTAAATTAGAACAAGTTTTTTCTGCTTTGAGTGTTTCAGAGTTGGACATGTGTTTTACTGAGGTGGCTAACTATGATGCGTGCAGTTTATCAAAGCAACAAACAAACAATCGGAAAATCCCCGTTACTGAGGTGGCTAACCATGATGTGTGCAGTTTATCAAAGCAACAATCAAACAATCGGAAAATCCCCGTTACTGAGGTGGCTAACCATGATGCGTGCAGTTTATCAAAGCAACAATCAAACAATCGGAAAATTCCTGTCGTATCAATTCCTAGATATGGTCGTAACTATACTAAATGCACTGGGCATAATAAACACAACATTATTAATATTGCTACTACGGATAATTTGATCAAAAACTCCCTAAAACAGCCCACTACCTATAATATAGGTTTTTTAAACATAAGATCATTGTCTCCTAAAACGTTGTTAGTTAATGATATTATCAGAGACAACAATCTTAACGTCATCGGTCTCAGCGAAACCTGGCTTAAACCAAACGACTTTTTTGCGCTAAATGAGGCATGTCCTCCTAACTTTACACATGCGCATATTGCCCGTCCGCTCAAAAGGGGTGGGGGGGTTGCACTAATATACAACGAAAACTTTAACCTTAGTCCTAACATAAATAATAAATATAAATCGTTTGAGGTGCTTACTATGAGGTCTGTCACACCGCTGCCTCTACACCTGGCTGTTATCTACCGCCCCCCAGGGCCCTATTCGGACTTTATTAATGAATTCTCAGAGTTCGTTGCTGATCTAGTGACACACGCCGATAATATAATCATAATGGGGGACTTTAATATCCATATGAATACCCCATCGGACCCACCGTGCGTAGCGCTCCAGACTGTAATTGATAGCTGTGGTCTCACACAAATAATAAATGAACCCACGCATCGCAACGGTAATACGATAGACCTAGTGCTTGCCAGGGGCATCACCGTTTCCAAAGTTACGATACTCCCGTATACTAAAGTATTGTCTGATCATTACCTTATAAAATTCGAGGTTCAGACGCATGTTCGTCAAACTAATAATAATAATAACTGCTATAGCAGCCGCAACATTAATACAGCCACAACGACAACTCTTGCTGACCTACTGCCCTCGGTAATGGCACCATTCCCAAAGTATGTGGGCTCTATTGATAACCTCACTAACAACTTTAACGACGCCCTGCGCGAAACCATTGATAACATAGCACCGCTAAAGTTAAAAAAGGCTCCAAAAAAGCGCACCCCGTGGTTTACAGAAGAAACTAGAGCTCAGAAATTATTATGTAGAAAGCTGGAACGCAAATGGCGCACGACTAAACTTGAGGTGCACCATCAAGCATGGAGTGATGGTTTAATAACTTATAAACGCATGCTTACCTTAGCTAAAGCTAAATATTACTCAAATCTCATCCACCGTAATAAAAACGATCCTAAATTTTTGTTTAGTACGGTAGCATCGCTAACCCAACAAGGGACTCCTTCCAGTAGCTCAACCCACTCAGCTGATGACTTTATGCAATTCTTTAGTAAGAAAATTGAAGTCATTAGAAAGGAGATTAAAGACAATGCGTCCCAGCTACAACGGGGTTCTATTAACACTGACACGATTGTATATACGGCGGATACTGCCCTCCAAAATACTTTCTCTCGTTTTGAGGAAATAACATTAGAGGAATTGTTACAACGTGTAAATGGAATAAAACAGACAACATGTTTACTTGACCCTCTTCCTGGGAAACTGATCAAGGAGCTCTTTGTATTATTAGGTCCATCAGTGCTAAATATTATAAACTTATCACTCTCCTCGGGCACTGTTCCCCTAGCATTCAAAAAAGCGGTTATTCATCCTCTTCTTAAAAGACCTAACCTCGATCCTGACCTCATGGTAAATTACCGACCGGTGTCTCACCTTCCCTTTATTTCAAAAATCCTTGAAAAAATTGTTGCGGAGCAGTTAAATGAACACTTAGCGTCTAACAATCTATGTGAAACCTTTCAATCCGGTTTCAGGGCAAATCACTCCACGGAGACAGCCCTCGCAAAAATGACTAATGATCTATTGCTAACGATGGATTCTGATGCGTCATCTATGTTGCTGCTCCTCGATCTTAGCGCCGCTTTCGATACCGTCGATCATAATATTTTATTAGAACGTATCAAAACACGAATTGGTATGTCAGACTTAGCCCTGTCTTGGTTTAACTCTTATCTTACTGATAGGATGCAGTGCGTCTCCCATAACAATGTGACCTCGCACTACGTTAAGGTAACGTGTGGAGTTCCACAGGGTTCGGTCCTTGGCCCTGCACTCTTCAGCATCTACATGCTGCCGCTAGGTGACATCATACGCAAATACGGTATTAGCTTTCACTGTTATGCTGATGACACCCAACTCTACATGCCCCTAAAGCTGACCAACACGCCGGATTGTAGTCAGCTGGAGGCGTGTCTTAATGAAATTAAACAATGGATGTCCGCTAACTTTTTGCAACTCAACGCCAAAAAAACGGAAATGCTGATTATCGGTCCTGCTAGACACCGAACTCTATTTAATAATACAACTCTAACATTTGACAACCAAACAATTAAACAAGGCGACACGGTAAAGAATCTGGGTGTTATCTTCGACCCAACTCTCTCCTTTGAGGCACACATTAAAAGTGTTACTAAAACGGCCTTCTTTCATCTCCGTAATATCGCTAAAATTCGCTCCATTCTGTCCACTAGAGACGCTGAGATCATTATCCATGCGTTTGTTACGTCTCGCCTCGACTACTGTAACGTATTATTTTCGGGTCTCCCCATGTCTAGCATTAAAAGATTACAGTTGGTACAAAATGCGGCTGCTAGACTTTTGACAAGAACAAGAAAGTTTGATCACATTACGCCTGTACTGGCTCACCTGCACTGGCTTCCTGTGCACTTAAGATGTGACTTTAAGGTTTTACTACTTACGTATAAAATACTACACGGTGTAGCTCCATCTTATCTTGCCGATTGTATTGTACCATATGTCCCGGCAAGAAATCTGCGTTCAAAGGACTCCGGCTTATTAGTGATTCCCAAAGCCCAAAAAAAGTCTGCGGGCTATAGAGCATTTTCCGTTCGGGCTCCAGTACTCTGGAATGCCCTCCCGGTAACAGTTCGCGATGCCACCTCAGTAGAAGCATTTAAGTCTCACCTTAAAACTCATTTGTATACTCTAGCCTTTAAATAGACTCCCTTTTTAGACCAGTTGATCTGCCGTTTCTTTTCTTTTTCTTCTATGTCCCACTCTCCCGTGTGGAGGGGGTCCGGTCCGATCCGGTGGCCATGTACTGCTCGCCTGTGTATCGGCTGGGGACATCTCTGCGCTGCTGGTCCGCCTACGCTTGGGATGGTTTCCTGCTGGCTCCGCTGTGAACGGGACTCTCGCTGCTGTGTCTTGGATCCTCTTTGGACTGGACTCTCGCGACTGTGTTGTATACATTGTGGATTGAACTTTCACAGTATCATGTTAGATCCGCTCGACATCCATTGCTTTCCTCCTCTCTAAGGTTCTCATAGTCATCATTGTCACCGACGTCCCACTGGGTCATTATTGTCACCAATGTCCCACTGGGTGTGAGTTTTCCTACCGAGGATGTCGTGGTGGTTTGTGCAGCCCTTTGAGACACTAGTGATTTAGGGCTATATAAGTAAACATTGATTGATTGATTGATTGATTGAATAATGTGAGATTCCAGTCCATAGTGAGGCCAGCAGGGGATCTTCTTGAATGGAGACAAGTCAGAAGCGCAGAGACGTCTCCAACTGATGCACAGAGAAAATATCTACCCCGGGTCCTGACTTTGAACAGCTAGCGCTCATCTGTGGTCACCTGATAAGCTCTCCACGCAGTAGAGGAAGACAGAGCAGAAAAGAGACAGCAAAGCAAGTGGTCTAAAAAGGGGGTTATTTAAAGGCAAGAGTATACAAATGAGTTTTGAGATGGGACTTAAATGCTTCTACTGAGGTAGCATCTCTAACTGTTACCGGTAGATCATTCCAGAGTACTGGAGCCCAAATAGATAGTATAACTTATTTGACTAGTTCACTAATTTATGTTGTTTAAAATGTGAAACATTTATAATCTATATGTATTAAGAATGTGTATTTGTTGATCATTTTAATTAAGGTTGCAGCAATCGATTATTTTAATAATCGAGTAATCGATCAATTCGTTTGATCGATTAATCGAGTAAACGGATTAAACACACCTTTTTGATTGATTGATTGATATATTTTTATTTCAAATATGCAAAAAAAAAAAACAAACAAGAGCAAGCATGATCCAATACAGTGCTGTAGCCTTAACGGCTATTATAACAAAATGAAAACAATGGAGAATAAACAAAACAAATGACCTTTCAACTTTTATTTTTATTTTTTTATTTCTACATATTTGAAAAGGAGTGACAAGAAGTATACACTTATTTAATCCCAACCCTTTTCTTTAAATCATAAATTACTCTGAGCTCGAACTTCCTTGTTCACTTCATGTACAAACTTAATGAACTTGTATATAAATAAATGATAAATATATACATACATATGCACACTACACACATACATAGCCACACCGTTACCACAAGTGTTCATGGAAATAGTATCATGGGAAAAAAAACAAAAAACAGCAGTACCAGTGCCTCAATGGGCAGCCCTTAACTCTTTTGTAACACAAGAAACCCAATATCAAAGCCCTTCTTCATGTCTGTACCTCTGGAATACCATGTACCTAAACTTCTTTTTAAACTGGTTTATGTTTGGACATTGCTTTAACTCCACATTCAAACCATTCCATAGTTTCACTCCACGGATTGAAATACAAAAACTTTTGATGGTCGTTCTACAACTAAGCATTTTGAAATTAAAATTTCCCCTTAAATTATAATCCCCCTCTCGTGTGAAGAACAATTTTTGAATGCTTCCTGGGAGTTTATTTATTTTGGCTTTATACATTATTTGTGCAGTTTGATACAAAATAATATCATTAAATTTCAATATTTTTGACTGTAAGAATAGTGAATGAGTATGGTCCAGATATCCAACCTTGTTGATGATGCGTACAGCTCTTTTCTGAAGTATAGTTATTGAGTTTAATGAGCTTTTATAATTATTCCCCCAGACTTCCACACAATGGGTTAAATATGGTAAAACTAATGAACAGTAGAGAATGTGGAGTGATTTGTGATCTAGAACCTGCTTTGCTTTATTTATTACTGAGATGCTTCTTGACAGCTTAGACCAGGGGCGCTCACACTTCTTCTGCAGGTGAGCTACTTTTCAATTGACCAAGTCGAGGAGATCTACCTCATTCCTATTCATAATTTATATTTATTTATTTATGAAAGAGACATTTTTGTTAACAAGTTAATGGTGTTTAATGATAATACAAGCATGTTTAACACACATAGATTCCTTTCTTTCATGAAGACAAGAATATAAGTTGGTGTATTTGATTCTGATGACTTGCATTGATTGGAATTAGACAGTGGTGCTGATAACGTCCGCATTTTCAAATGGAGGAAAAAAAAAGTCCTCCTTTCTGTCCAATACCACATGAAAGTGGTTGGATTTGGCATCTCATTTGTCCAACTTGCATACTCGTTTTTAAACACTTTGTTATGAGAGTAGCATATGTGTGTGGCCCTTTAATGTCTGGCAGCAGGTGAGTGACGTCAGTGAGTGTGCGGGTGGGCAAGCAAGTGAGAAAGCGGTCGCTGAGGGCGGGGAAGAAAAACATTGGCATCAAACTCCGTAGCTTGCTAGCTTGTGCACGCTAGCTTTCTGAGACTCTTATTTTGTTAGCACAGGCAGGATGAAACAGGTCTTTTATGGTGAAGACAGGAACTGTGCAGTCGGTCTTTAGAGTTTTGACAGTAGGTACGGAGTCTCTAGAAATAAAATGTGTTTCTCTGCGTCCGCCCTGTTAGTGATGTTTTTCTTAAATATGAGCTCGCAGCAGCCAGCGTCATCTCACAAGATCCTCGGGTGCCGAGAATGTCAAACAACTGACGAAAGTGAAGTCTTGGTATGATTGATGATTGCTCATTTTTATGTATATTTTTTTAATGCCTGGCTTGAGATCAACTGACACACCCTCCGAGATCGACCAGTCGATCGCGATCGACGTAATGCCCGCCCCCTGGCTCAGACTGTACATGTTTTATATGTGGTTTCCAGTTAATTTGATAGTCAATTGTAACTCCAAGGAATTTTATTTCAAAAACCCTTTCAATATCCACCCCATCTATTTGTATCTGTACCCTTGTTTCACGTGTCCTCTTTCCAAACAGCATTAACTTAGTCTTAGTCAGGTTTAATGACAATTTATTATAGTCAAACCAAGCTTTTAGTTTACTCATTTCTTCCATAATGACTTCCTGTAATTGATTCAAATCATCCCCTGAACAAAAAATATTAGTGTCATCAGCAAATAACACTAATTTCAATAATGTAGACACTTTACAGATATCATTGATACACAGGATGAACAATTTTGGCCCCAACACTGACCCCTGGGGGACACCACAAGCAATGTCCAAACACGATGAACAGCAATCCCCCAACTTCACAAACTGTTGTCTCTTATTTAAGTAACTTTTAAGCCAGTCTAGTACAACTCCCCTGATTCCATACTTTTCCATTTTATTGATTAATATATCATGGTTAATTGTGTCGAATGCTTTTTTTAGATCAATAAATATGGCATTTGTGATTTCCTCTATTGTTTCAATTATTGCCATTGATGTAGATCTGTTTGATCTAAACCCATATCGACAGTCAGGGAGTAAATTATGTTTTTCTATAAATGCATCTAATCTGTTATTGAATAGTTTTTCTAATATTTTAGAGAATTGTGGAAGTAAAGAGACGGGTCTATAGTTTGTGAAGTGGTGTTTGCTCCCAGTTTTAAACAGAGGTATAACTTTAGCTATTTTCATTTCATTCGGAAATGTGCCGGTTTGAAGTGACAGATTACAGATATATGTTAATGGTTTTGATATTCCTGTAATGACATTTTTCACCAATGCCATACTAATGTCATTGGAGTCTGTGGACATTTTGTTCTTACATTTGTTTACAATATCCAACACTTCTTCTTCACCCACTGCACTTCACCCACTTATCCATAAAGTGTATTTTAGGGGAAAGTAGTTAATATTCACAACAAATTCTGCTTGCCATAACCTTCATTCTTTTCTTTAATAAATGCACGTCATCAACATTGAAATTGCACTTTCAACACGTGTGTATTGTTAAAGAAAAAAAACTAATCGGATCACGGCACCCACTATTTCAACGGCCGTGTGGAATCTATGTCAGCGTATTTAAAGTTAACCGCACTCCATGCAGTCCGGATTTTAGCAATTCGATCGGTGCCAAAACAGTACCGGATCTGGTACTCATCCCTAACCATACACATCAATTTCGCACCAATTTTCTCGTTATTGTAACTAGTCACGATCATTTGTGCAACAACTAAAAAAAAAAACATTAAAAAAAAAATGCAATAAATAAATGTTCCCAAAGGCTTGGGAAAATTAAAAAAGTCAGTGCTTTGTCTGATAGTCAGACATTTTTGGACAAATGTGCTTGTGACTCATTTGCGAAAAAAAAAAAGGACTATATTTATCTTCAGAAAATGGATTATTTTAGGTTGTGTAATCACATGACTTTTGTCTACAAATTTAGAAATGGTTTGTGGGGGCTGAGCTGTATTTGTAGCGCATCATCTTGGAAACATTTGTGACTGTCAACTACCACACACATATTGCTTCACAGTTTATTCCTTTTTTTTTTATTTCCTATTCCTGTGTGCTCTTGCCCTCTCCCCACCCCCCACAAAAGAGGATAAGGCTTGCGATTAATGCTATGGCTGGGTAAAGCTGGAACTACCCGGGTGCAAGAGGAAGGCCTGACAGAGCCAGACTCCTTTGTTATTGGTTAAGCATGACATCATCCCTTTTGTGTGCCCAGTGGCAGACCGCGGGCTCGGCACGTGCAGAGTGGCTGTGCAGTGTTAAACCTTGCTTCCACACACACACACACACACATCCTCTTTACCCCCCACATGGCTCCGAGCAACGCCAAGACAGCAAAGGACACCATTGTGGCTCTTTGTCAAGGAAGTGAATGCAGGAAGCGCGAGAGCACCACTGAGGGTATTCATGGTCGGGATGCAGCCTCCACCACCTCCCTTACTGCCTCCCACCTCACATCCCATTGAGCTTTAATTGCCTGCAACCCCTAGGCGCTGCACTCACCCTCTTTCATAGAAGCTTCCGAAGCGTCAGTTAACTGAGCTGATTGAACAAGCATCCATTGGTACTCCAACAATCCAAACGGTGTCCTATTTCTCCTTTACATCCCATCCACTCATAGGCGCTTTATGGATGCTGGCTGTCAATGTAGGTCATAAATACATGGATGCGGAGGAATATATGGTGGAAGTGCTGCAAGAGGAATGGCACAGCCTCCGTTGGGAATGAGGCATCTCTTTCCCTTTATAGAAGACTAGTTTCTCTCTCCCAAAGTGGCTGCTTTCTTTGCTTGTGCAGCTAATCCCTACTCTATTGTGAAAAGCTAGTCAGTCCATTAGCCTGAAACACTCCTTCTCCTTTGTGGAAGCCAGATTTGGTGGTACCTGATGTACCAAAAATAGACTCGTTATCAAAATGTTGCTTTTTCTTATAAGCATGTTTAGGTGTATGACACATGAGGCGAATTTGTGTCAGATCTAAACAAAAAAAAAAGTGGGCATGGTAAAGAGGAGCTGGAGCATATGCCTGCCCTCTGGACTAAAACCATGCCAGAAAGATTATCATTTACATGTTTCATAGCTTTCAATTCAATTGATCGATGTCATGATATTGGTGGTATAGGTCAGTGGTTCTCAAATGGGGGTACGCGTACCCCAAGGGGTACTTGAAGGTATGCCAAGGGGTACGTGATATTTTTTTTTTAAATATTCTGAAAAATAGCAACAATTCAGAAATCCTTTATAAATATATTTATTGAATAATACTTCAAAAAATATGAATGTAATGTAATGTGAAAAGAAATATAACAATGCAATATTCAGTGTTGACAGCTAGATTTTTTTGTGGACATGTTCCATAAATATTGATGTTACAGATTTATTTTTTTGTTTTTTGTGAAGAAATGTTTAGAATTAAGTTCATGCATCCAGGTGGCTCTCTATTACAATCCCCAAAGAGGGCACTTTAAGTTGATGATTACTTCTGTGTGTAGAAATCCTTATTTGTAATTGAATCACTTGTTTATTTTTCAACAAGTTTTTAGTTATTTTTACATATATTTTTTCCAAATAGTTAAAAAAAAAACACTAAAATGAGCAATATTTTGCCCTGTTATACAATTTAATAAATCAGAAGCTGATGACACAGTGCTGTATTTTACTTCTTTATCTCTATTTTTCAACCAAAAATGCTTTTCTCTGATTAGGGGGTACTTGAATTAAAAAAATGTTCACAGGGGGTACATCACTGAAAAAAGGTTGAGAACCACTGGTATAGGTACTAGGCTCAGGGCTCTGCTGCCCAGTGCACGTCAAGACTACATGAGACCAACCTTGACTGTAACTACAAACCCCTTTTTTACATAAGTTGGGAAATTGTGTTAGATGTAAATATAAACGGAACAAAATGATTTGCAAGTCCTTTTCAACCAATATTCAATTGAATGCACTACAAAGACAATATATTTAATATTCAAACTCATAAACTTAATTTTTTTTTTGCAAATAATAATTAACTTAGAATTTCATGGCTGCCACACGTGCCAAAGTAGTTGGGAAAGGGCATGTTCACCACTGTGTTACATCACCTTTTCTTTTAACAACACTAAATAAACGTTTGGGAACTGAGGAAACTAATTGTTGAAGCTTTGAAAGTGGAATTCTTTCCCATTCTTGTTTTATGTAGAGCTTCAGTCGTTCAACAGTCCGGAGTCTCTGCTGTCGTATTTTACGCTTCATAATGCACCACACATTTTCGATGGGGGACAGGTCTGAACTGCAGGCGGGCCAGGAAAGTACCTGCACTCTTTTACTACGAAACCACGCTGTTGTAACACATGGCGTGGCATTTTCTTGCTGAAACAAGCAGGGGCGTCCATGATAATGTTGCTTGGATGACAACATATGTTGGTCCAAAACCTGTATGGACCATTCAGCATTAATGGTGCCTTCACAGATGTGTAAGTTACCCATGCCATGGGCACTAACACACCCCCATACCATCACAAATGCTGGCTTTTGAACTTTGCGCCTATAACAATCCGGATGGTTATTTTACTCTTTGTTCCGGAGGACACCACGTCCACAGTTTCCAAATATAATTTGAAATGTGGACTCGTCAGACCACAGAACCCTTTTCCACTTTGCATCAGTCCATCTTAGATGAACTCGGACCCAGCGAAGCCAGCGGCGTTCCTTGGTGTTGTTGATAAATGGCTTTGGCTTTGCTTTGTAAAGTTTTAACTTGCATTTACAGATTTAGCAACCAACTGTAGTTACTGACAGTGGTTTTATGAAGTGTTCCTTAACCCGTGTGGTGATATCCTTTACACACTGATGCCGGTTTTTGATGCAGTACCGCCTGAGAGATCAAAGGGCTGTAATATCATTGCTTATGTGCAGTGATTTATCCAGATTCTCTGAACCTTTTGATGATTTTACGGACCGTAGATGGTAAAATCCCTAAATTCCTTGCAATAGCTCGTTGAGAAATGTTCTAAAACTGTTCGACAATTTGCTTACAAGTTGTTGACCCTCGCCCCATCCTTGTTTGTGAATTACTTAGCATTTTCATGGAAGCTTTTATACCAAATCATGGCACCCACCTTTTCCCAAATAGTCTGCACACCTGTGGGATGTTCCAAATAATTGTTTGATGAGCATTTCTTAACTTAATCAGTATTTATTGCCACCTTTCCCAACTTTTTTGTCACGTGTTGCTGGGATCAAATTCTAAAGTTAATGATTATTTGCTAAAAAAAAAGTGTTTATCAGTTTGAACATCAAAAATGTTGTCTTTGGAGCATATTCAACTGAAGATGGGTTAAAAATGATTTGCAAATCATTGTATTCCGTTTATATTTACATCTAACACAATTTCCCAACTCATATGGAAATGGGGTTTGTATCATTAAGGACACCAAGGTCATGGCGTCGGTATGACAAAATGTAGATGATATGACTGGCTGCAAATATACTTTGTGTGGGATATTGTGTGCACTGTGCATCACCATGCAGGAGGTCATCCTCTACTTGAACTACAGAGTCCATATCTGAGATGAAATGATATGAAGTTTGTAAACTTATGTTTTAATGATGTTAAAATTGTTTAATACGCTAAACTTCAGCCTAGTAATTAAATAACAAGATTGTTCATTGTGTTGCTTAATATATTATTATTCATACGGTGCTGGAATACCCATGATTTAAGCCTTTCAAAGCTGTTCTTAGACCACCATTTAATGACCTCAGTATTTGTCAAATCCTGGTTACGGCCCTGCGACCAACTAATGCATTTATGCCGTAAGGCTCTCCACCCATTCTGCTGATGCTGCACCATATGTTTGCAAAAATTGCCAGCTCTGAACATAGGGAATATTGCGGAGTAAGGAAGAGTGTTTATTAAACAGTGTCACTGGTATTTTATATAAATAAAGAGGTGAACTCAAATTGGAGTGCAAACACCTTTTATGTGCTAATACATGGAAATGTAGATCCATACACAAACAATTAAGTAGAAGTTTGCATTTCTCTGCACTTTAATCTGGACCCACAAAGGTTCTTCGATTAAGGTGTTTGTCTGTAGCTCTGATAGCAAACTGGAAGAAACATTTTTTGTCTGAGAAAAGTTATAGTTCACAGGCACTTCAGAATGCTATTGATCTAAATCAGTGGTTCTCAAATGGGGGTACGCATACCCCTGGGGGTACTTGAAGGTATGCCAAGGGGTACGTGAGATTTAAAAAAAATATTCTAAAAAAAAAGCAACAATTCAAAAATTCTTTATAAATATATTTATTGAATAATACTTCAACAAAATATGAATGTAAGTTCATAAACTGTGAAAAGAGATGCAACAATGCAATATTCAGTGTTGACAGCCAGATTTTTTTGTGGACATGTTCCATAAATATTGATGTTAAAGATTTCTTTTTTTGTGAAGAAATGTTTAGAATTAAGTTGATGAATCCAGATGGATCTCTATTACAATCCCCAAAGAGGGCACTTTAAGTTGATGATTACTTCAATGTGTAGAAATCTTTATTTAAAATTGTATCATTTGTTTATTAATCAACAAGTTTTTAGTTATTTTTACATATTTTTTTCCAAATAGTTCAAGAAAGACCACTACAAATGAGCAATATTTTGCTCTGTTTTACAATTAATCAGAAACTGATGACATAGTGCTGTATTTTAATTCTTTATCTCTTTTTTCCAACCGAAAATGCTTTGCTCTGATTAGGGGGTACTTGAATTAAAAAAAAATGTTCACAGGGGGTACAACACTGAAAAAAGGTTAAGAACCACTGCTCTAAATGACAGAGTAAGTATTGTATGTAGTAAATACAGAGGATATTTTCTATTTGCAGGGCTGCATTCCAAGACAACCTTTGAATAGCAAATGAGTAATTGATAGGGTCCTAAAAATAGATTTTTTTTTCTGAGACTTTAATCAAGCCTGAATTATGCCGCTGCATTGATGTGCCACCATACACTATGCTACACTGGCTCACCCCTTCCCCTCCAAACTGTCCTGATAGCTTGATTTTGACACTATACAGTGGTACCTCAACTTACGAGAACCTCACTTACTTACTGCCCTTTATGCCTCCAGTGGCATGTAGGGCAACAACCAATGCCCTCCACTTCTCTGGGTCCTCGGCTAGTTTCTGAATATTATCCCATGTGTGATTTAGGTCCTTAAATTTTTTCTTTACTGTTCTGCGCCATGAGTTCTTTGGTCGTCCCCTTCTGTCTTTACCCTTCAGGTGACCAGTGAAGTGCTACACGAATGCTATTCAGTGCATCCATTCTGAGAGTATGCCCAATTTATTTCCATCGTCTTCTCTGGACAGTGGTTCCCATGTCCTCTTTGTTTACATCGAGTGAGTAGTTTGTCTTTTGTAATTGTGCCAGGCCAGAAAATTTGAAGTATCTTTCTGAGTACCTTAACTTACGAGTAATTTGAGATACAAGCTGTTTCTCAGCTTTTTGTCATGCATTAAGTTGCGCGCATACCTTAAAGGCCTACTGAAATGAGATTTTCTTATTTAAACGGGGATAGCAGGTCCATTCCATGTGTCATACTTGATCATTTCGCGATATTGCCATATTTTTGCTGAAAGGATTTAGTAGAGAACATCGACAATAAGGTTTGCAACTTTTGGTCGCTAACAGAAAAGCCCTGCCTTTACCGGAAGTCGCAGACGATGACGTCACCCGTTGATGGCTCCTCACATCCTCACATTGTTTTTAATGGGAGCCTCCAACAAAAAGAGCTATTCGGACCGAGAAAACGACAATTTCCCCATTAATTTGAGCGTGGATGAAAGACTTGTGTTTGAGGATATTGATAGCGACGGACTAGGGAAAAAAAAAACGCAATTGCATTGGGAGGGATTCAGACTTTTTTAGACACATTTGCTAGGATAATTCTGGGAAATCCCTTATCTTTCTATTGTTTTGCTAGTGTTTTAGTGAGTTTAATATTACCTGATAGTCAGAAGGGTGTATCCACTGGTGTGTTGACGCCAGTGTCTGAGGGCAGTCGACGGCAGCTGTACGGATAGCACAAGCTCAGCTGATCTCTGGTAAGTGACGACTTTTTACCACAATTTTATCACCGAAAACTGCTGGTTGACAAGTGGTCGGGATCCATGTTCGCTTGAACGCTCTGATCCATAGTAAAGTTTCACCTCCGGGAATTTTAAACAAGGAATCACCGTGTGTTTGTGTGGCTAAAGGCTAAAGCTTCCCAACTCCATCTTTCTACTTTGACTTCTCCATTATTAATTGAACAAATTGCAAAAGATTCAACAACACAGATGTCCAAAATACTGTGTAATTATGCGTTTAAAGCAGACGACTTTTAGCTGTGTGTGTGGGCAGCGCTAATATTTCCTAACAGTCCGTGACGTCACGCGTACACTTCAGCATTCTGCGACGTTTTCAACAGGACACTTCGCCGGGAATTTAAAATTGCAATTTAGTAAACTAAAAAGGCCGTATTGGCATGTGTTACAATGTTAATATTTCATCATTGATATAAAGCATTAATGTATTCTTACATATTGTTGTCCAATATTACATATTGTATTTTTATATTATATTACAAACACAAGTTTTGATACAACAGTTGACGTGCGTGTTTGAGCATCATCAATAAATCAATCAATGTTTACTTATATAGCCCTAAATCATCATCTAGAGATTGTTACAATCCCTCCCTCCTAAACTATCTAAACACAAACTGCAACCAGTGTCCGCTGCCTGCAACCACAAACGTCAAAATAGCGAACATATTTCCATAACAATAATAAAAATCTGCAGATACTGTGTTTGTTTGACGTGTTTCAATTTGTTCTGTCTAGACCTGGGTCAACAAACTGGATGGTCGAGCATTACCTTTTGATACGCAGACATAACTATTACTTTTTCGCAACTCTGATTTCTTTGGTCCGTCATTCAAATACGTATGTGTGGAATATAAACCGTGATAGCCTAGTTCCTACTGTTACACGACATCTGTGTTGCCAAATTTCACAAGGCAAACAGGCAACCAGCTGTTTGAAAACAAGTCGCTTAAAATACCCTGGACAAGTCGCCACCCCAACACAGGGCCAACACAGATGGACAGACAACCATTTAGACTCACATTCTCACAGTAGGGCCAATTTTGGTGTTCCCAATCAGCCTATCCCTGGGTGCATCTCTTTGGAAGTGATTTAACTTAATTTCAATGGGTTGGGCTAATTTAAGATACAACAGTCACAAACTCGCTCATCGAACACTATGTGCTTAAGTTGAGGTACTGTTAGATTCAGCTCCAAAATCCTCTCCATCTATCCTCAATTCCTACTGTTTGCTCTCAAAGAAGGAAGTTAAATGTATCAATCAATCAATCAATGTTTACTTATATAGCCCTAAATCACTAGTGTCACAAAGGGCTGCACAAACCACTACGACATCCTCGGTAGGCCCACATAAGGGCAAGGAAAACTCACACCCAGTGGGACATCGGTGACAATAATGACCCAGTGGGACGTCGGTGACAATGATGACTATGAGAGCCTTGGAGAGGAGGAAAGCAATGGATGTCTAACATGATACTGTGAAAGTTCAATCCATAATGGATCCAACACAGTCGCGAGAGTCCAGTCCAAAGCGGATCCAACACAGCAGCGAGAGTCCCGTTCACAGCGGAGCCAGCAGGAAACTATCCCAAGCGGAGGCGGATCAGCAGCGCAGAGATGTCCCCAGCCGATACACAGGCGAGCAGTACATGGCCACCGGACCGGACCAGACCCCCTCCACAAAGGAGAGTGGGACATAGAAGAAAAAGAAAAGAAACGGCAGATCAACTGGTCTAAAAAGGGAGTCTATTTAAAGGCTAGAGTATACAAATGAGTTTTAAGGTGAGACTTAAATGCTTCTACCGAGGTGGCATCTCGAACTGTTACCGGGAGGGCATTCCAGAGTACTGGAGCCCGAAATGAAAAAGCTCTATAGCCCGCAGACTTTTTTTGGGCTTTGGGAATCACTAATAAGCCGGAGTCTTTTGAACGCAGATTTCTTGCCGGGACATATGGTACAATACAATCGGCAAGATAGGATGGAGCTAGACCGTGTAGTATTTTATACGTAAGTAGTAAAACATTCATGTTTAAGCCCTAATATATGCTTCACATACTTAATTCAAAGGTATAATTATTCCCCGCTAAATAAATGATAATGAAAGATGATCCTTTGAACAGATGGAATTGGTCACAGTCTAACCCTTACCCTGATCATCAGGCTAGTGCTACATCTGCCGTGGGTCGTCTAGGCTGGCTGTCGGAGAAGACGTTACTCCGAGCCCTGTACTTTTCCAGTAAAGACTTACGATCTTATGATAACTTTTGTTTACCTCACTGCAATATATGAGGCATGATTGTAACAAAGTTAACTGTTGAAAGCTACTTCTTCAGAATCCTCACAGAACGCTGCCATTATGCACCGATGTCATGTGGTTACTTTGTGTGTGAAATTACTACCGGTTTAGGAGGAAAGAGATGTGTTTTTCTGCAGGACAAAATGCCTAATTCTCAATGATGACTTGCAGGGAGTTATCGCGAAACCTGAGAGTTTTATTTGAGTTGTTCAGGCTTGATAGTATCAGTAAAACATAGTAGATTATTCACTATATGGATTCTTTCCCAGCGTGATTCACCCAGTGTTTGAATCCTGGAATTTTTTGATCACTCACATTTATTTGTTCATTGCTTGGTTCAAACAAAGACTGTAACTGAAACATTTTTCCCCCAAATATACCTCTGAGCCTGGAAATGCCTTGTGTTCCTTTGATGATGTCAGCACAAAATAATCTTGCAGTTGAACAAACACATTAGTCACTTTATATACGTCACCATCAATTTGTATAAACATTTGCCTAAGTATGTGGATGAACAAAGACGAGGCAACGATAATGATACACTCATGCGTCATGTAAGAGAATTGTGGCTTTCTTTTCAAATAAGACGGTAGACACGGTTTAACCTGATCTGCAGCATACATGTGCACTTTGCTGTTTGTGCATTGTATGTGTATTTGTGAGGTGCAATGGAAATGTATATTAATGTGTAAAACAAACGCAAATCATTTGCAGGGTTCTAGTCTAGATTAGACATATTGGTGATATCAGCCAACTTCAACAAAACTCAGAACATATTTGACAGTTAAATGAATGTGTCTGGTAATCATCATTGCTGAGCAACTGACTGGAGGTATATATTTAAGCTTAGGATTTATCCTGTCGCAGCGACACCTTCATGTATTTTAGAGTACTGTGTCTTGCCTGGCTTTGACTTTTTTTTAAAGCAATCTGCAGTAGCACTACACTGCACATGGCCTTTACTGCAAACACACTTGCTTACAGACTCTTGAAGGGAGCATAGCAATGCACAGCAAACTCGACCATTGCTGGCAACCATAATGCCAATTGGAACCCATAAGAGCAGACAGAAGTCCGGGGAACACACTCCTCATTGCACCACTGGGATGACATCATCGGGCCTGTGGATCATTTCCGAAGTGAGAGATATTTGGTGGAGTCGTCAAATGACTGATCAGCTGCCAACAGCTTTTTGAATTAGCATGTAGGTGATTGTTGTTGGCTGTAGTTTTGGGAGTGCCCAACCAGGAAACTCTTGTGTTGTTTGACTCAGACAATCGGTGGCCTTGCTGAGGTCAAGATGTTAGCCAAGCTGTGTTATACAAATGGGTACAACTTTTATGTTATGTAATAGAGGCTTGTCTAGATTTTCCATTATACACACACAGTCATTATTGTGTTGTTGATTTCTTGTCATGTCATGCTTTACAGGCTTCATCATCATATTATTTCTAGACGTTTTGAGAAGACCTGATCGCACCTGCCTTCTCCTGCCTTAACATTTTGGCTTTCTTTCATTTGTTTTAACTCCTCTTAAAATTCCTATCCGTCTTTCCTCCTTCTTGTCTCAAGGGCCCCTCCCTTACTCTTCCTTTTTACAATGTGCATTGCTTGTTTACCTGCAGTGTTCATGCGTCAGAACGCCCAAGCTCGCACTGCAGAGGGATGGAGATTCTGTACTAATGCTGCAGTCTGACAGCCTGCAGCATTAGTACACTCACTCTGCTAGATCGTTGA
The DNA here is from genome assembly GCF_033978795.1 of Nerophis ophidion. Taxonomy (NCBI): domain Eukaryota; kingdom Metazoa; phylum Chordata; class Actinopteri; order Syngnathiformes; family Syngnathidae; genus Nerophis; species Nerophis ophidion. Next base: position 54,693,701 of record NC_084622.1, read on the forward strand.
CCTTTACTGCACTAACCAATGTGCGCACATCATGTCGGGCATGTGCAAATTTACAAATTTAATTGAGAACGTCTCCCGAAATCTAATTAAATTCCATTAATTTAAATTATGGTTGCAAACAGCAAGTGTTAAAGGAAGAAAAATGGCAATTCTATTAATTTCCAATTGACTTGTTGGGTGTTTTCCAATCTCCTGCTTTACAGTATATTCCCATACACTGTTTCATAGATTTATTGTTACTATAAACCTAATTTCTATTTTAACTAAAGCAGGTTTTTCATAGACACTTAAAAATAAAATCATCTTCTATAAAACAGACTATTTTATTCGGTGTAATATAACTTCAAATGGCAGAAAATGGGGAAGCTGGGTGGAGCAGTTAGAATGTCCTGGGTTCGATTCCCGAGCTTGGAGTATTTCTGTGTGGAGTTTACATGTTCTCCTAGTGACTGCGTGGGTTCCCTCCGGGTACTGCGGCCTCACCCCACCTCCAAAGACATGCACCTGGGGATATGCTGATTGGCAAAACTAAATTGGCCCTAATGTGTGAATGTGAGTGTGAATGTTGTCTGTATATCTGTGTTGGCCCTGCGATTAGGTGTCAACTTGTACCCCGCCTCCTACCCGAATGCAGATGGGTTAGGCTCCATCCACCCCTGCGACCCCGAGACGGGCAAGTGGTAGAAAATGGATGAATGGATGATGGCTTTTCTCTCTTGCACTCATCAAAGGCGGACTCTCTCTTTGCCTTATTGCCGGTATAGCTCGGTTGGTAGAGTGGCCGTGTCAGCAACTTGAGGGTTGCAGGTTCGATTCCCGCTTGTGCCAGCCTAGTTACTGCCGTTGTGTCCTTGGGCAAGACACTTTACCCACCTGCTCCCAGTGCCACCCACACTGGTTTAAATGTAACTTAGATATTGGGTGTCACTATGTAAAGCGCTTTGAGTCACTTGAGAAAAGCGCTATATAAATATAATTCACTTCACTTCACTCCTGCTTGCTTAGTTTTGTCTTCTTTTTGCACTGCTTTCCAAAATCTAAACAATAGAATTGATCAACTGACCTCAACAAAATGTAAAAGATTTTGGGTTCGGGGGAACCTGCCTATCTTGACGAAACGGTTGTTAATGGACACGATTCGACGGACTCCCGACGCGGAGTTTGCAGTGCCTGGCGACCCTTTTAGTCGAGGACATTGAAGATATCTACCTGTTCGGAATCATCATTACAGGACAGCTGCTGATTGAAGTAAGCATTGCATTGGTGTGTCGACGAATTGGAAGATGCTGGCAGCCGTTCAAAGTACCCTAAATCTGCTCCAAATGATTGAATGATGTGGGCTGAGCTCCGTGCACACAGACTTTTGTGATTTTGGTGTAAATTTGACGACATCTTGGAGACACCATCTGCTCTGCATAGCGAAGTCTGATAAATTTTAGAACCAGAACTAGACAATTAGAGTGAGACGTTTGGATTTGTTTTCACTCTCTCAAACACAAACATTGTAATATGGATTGTTTTACCTGGCTGCACGCGACATGTCAAAGTTTCGAGACTCTCCCAGAGGACAGTGCAACAAAGACGCAAAAAAATACTTCCCTGCTTCTCATGGATATACACCTGTTTGTTGACTTTTGTTGGACTGACTGGCTGTGTTATCGCGTATGCGAGAACACTCAGGTTGAGAAACAGAGACAGGCTGCGGGCTTGCACACACATATGCATCCACGAAAAATACACGCCACACACACATACCTCACCTCCATCACACACCTTCGACACTTATCACCCCGTGGTGTGACAGAAAACGGAGAAGCGCCACTAGTGGCTGGCAGCTTCTAGCCAGACACCCGCCCCCTCCCCTCATGTTGCAAGTCTTGTAGTTTCTGTGTCAACATGTGTATATGTACTTTAGCTATTTTATTTTTTTTGGTCTCAGCCCCCGTTCTTGAATGGGTTTGTGCTAAAAAATTACATTGTGTTGTACTTGTGCAATAACAGTAAAGATTCTTCAGACCTTCTGTGATGGACAATGGTCAAAAATACATTTTCATTAAAATAGAGGAAATATTTTTAAAATTTTAGTGTTTGTAGAGAATTCAAGGCAACATAACAAATTATTGCTGCTAAGGAATTTCTCTGAATTCAAATTAAAATACTTCAAATATCCATTAATCCATTTTCTCCCACTTATTCCCTTCGGGGTTGCGGAGGGCGCTGGAGCCTATCTCAGCTATATTGAATTGAAACCCCATATTTGAAATATTGCAAAATCATGGAGCACTTGTGACTTCATATTATTTTTTAAAGGCCTACTCAAACCCACTACTACCAACCACGCAGTTTATATATCAATGATGAAATATTAACATTGCAACACATGCCAAGACGGCCTTTTTAGTTTACTAAGTTGCAATTTTAAATTTCCTGCAAAGTGTCCTGTAGAAATCGTCGCGGTATGATGACGCGTGCGTTTGACGTCACCGGTTGTAGTCCGATCCAAGCTATAAGTAGTCTGCTTTAATCGCATAATTACACAGTATTCTGGACATCTGTGTTGCTGAATATTTTGCAATTTGTTCAATTAATAATGGAGAAGTCAAAGTAGAAAGATGAGGTGGGAAGCGGTGTATTGCAGCTGCCTTTAACAACACAAACACAGCCGGTGTTTCCTTGTTTAAAATTCCCGAAGGTGAAGCTTTACTATGTAACAGAGCGGTCAAGCGAACATGGTTCCCGATCACATGTCAACCGGCAGGTTTCGGTGAGAAAATAGTGCTAATAAATCGGCTCTTACCGTAGACATGAGCGGAGCTTGCGTCCTCCTGCAGCTGCATGGCTTCCCTCAGAGACACTGGTGGTCACCACACCCCTGGCCACACTTCTCCGACTTTCAGGTACCATATAATCTCACTAAAGCACTAGTAACACAATAAGCAGATAAGGGATTTTCCAGAATTATCCTAATAAATGTGTCTAATAACATCTGAATCGCTCCCACTGCCCTGGCCTTTTTTTTTTTTCCTAGTCCTTCACTCTCACTATCCTAATCCACGAATCTTTCATCCTTGCTCAAATTAATGGGGAAATTGTCGTTTTCTCGGTCCGAAATCGCTCTAGCTGCTGGTGGCCATGATTGTAAACAATGTGAGGATGTGAGGAGCTCTTCAACCAGTGACGTCACGCGCACATCGTCTGCTACTTCCGGTACAGACAATGCTTTTTTATTAGCGACCAAAGGTTGCTAACTTTATTGTCGATGTTCTCTACTAAATCCTTTCAGCAAAAATATGGCAATATCGCAAAATGATCAAGTATGACACATAGAATGGACCTTCAATAAGAAAATCTCATATCAGTAGGCCTTTAAACATTGTAATTTCAGAAAGATGTAGAGACAACTAACATATTTGTTCCTGACACAGACATGAGCACCAATTACTTTACTTTTTCATTGTAATTGTCAAACTTTATGTCACAAATGTACTGCAGTTATTTCCATTCAACAAGTGGAAATTAATTTGTGCAAGCTTACATAATATTTATCCTCCCAAACTTAAAGTTAGAATTAAATATTTGTGACCTAGCAGCATAAACATCCCGTTAACTAATAATCCCCCTACAAAAATAACTTCATACTTCCCTTATTTTTGTTGTGTAAATGCTTAACAATTTGCACCCGGCCTGCCTGACAGTGAGTGAAAAGCCTGATCTATTTTTATGCCGCTGCTTACTTTTTGTTTTGCTCACAAAATAAACCTTGTCCACTGACAACACTGTGGTATGTGTGTGCATGCATGCGTGCTATGTGCATTCTACATTTTCACCCTTAACCTCAGGCACTGAGATCAGGCTCCCAAATTAGACCTGATCCCAATAGGATTATCATTCCAAAATTATAAAGCCTCCGTAAAGATATTTGGACAGAGCGTAATGAAATATCTAAACAAGATAAGTGCACACGTCTTCTAACTTGTATGGGAAATAAAATACAGGTAAGAACATTAGTATTCCCAGTGTTTTTTGAGACAACTGTAGTACATATTTTGAATGTGTTTACTGCGCCCAATGGTGTCACATGTCAACGACACATGGGATCTTAGCTTTGTCAAGGCTGCCGCTTTCTGTTGATTTGAGCCTGTGTAGCATCCAGCATGCTGACCTTGTCAAGTCCAAATCACCTGCATGGCTGTCTGCCAAGGCAGCTGCTATGTAAGCAGAAACATAATCAGCGTCTGACACTTAGACGCAAGCACACTCGCAGTGAAAGGTGCAGTACAGCTGTGCACGCCATCACCACCTTGAATGAAGGAAAGTGCACTTTTGCCCGGGAGCTATTTTGAATGGCACACTGTAGATGTGGATTATGAATTATGCGTGTGTTGAGCTGAACAAAGATAACATATTCTTCTCTTGCCTAGCTTTTTTTTTTTTCATCATTACGCAACCATTTCTTCCTGGTCCCCTGCTCTGATACCCGTGCTCGCTCCATCCCTGTCTGCCTTCATCCTCCCGCTCCCCTTCTCCTCTCCCTCCTTAGTGATGCAGCGATTCAGAGCTGCAGTAGGTGCTACCTCCTGGTCATGTGACCAAATCCTGCCTGACAACATGGGGAGGAACAACAGAGAGAGGGCTGAGGCGCATGCTCTCTTTTGCTTCACATTGCACATGCTCACTTTGTACCTTCTTTATGGCTGACAGCAACAGCATCAGTATGATAAATACTGCACCAGATTATTTTTTATTTACCGATGTATTCATTTGCAACATAAATACTCTAGTCTTGGATGAACCTTATAGGGTATTCATACTGCTATATCAGGGGTGCCCATTACGTCGATCGCGAGCTACCAGTCGACCGCGGGGGGTGTGTCAGTCGATCTCGAGCCAGGCTTTTAAAAAAATAGACCTAAAAATCAGTGATCATCAATCTTCACCAAGACGTCACTTAAATGACATTCACGGTACCGGAGGGTCTTGTGAGATGGCGCTGGCTGCTGCAAGATCATTATTATTAAAATATGACCGAGAGGAAGGCGAGAAACACTTTTTATTTCAACAGACTCTCGCGCCGTACCTTCCGTCAAAACTCTAAAGGCCGACTGCACATTTCCTATCTTCACAATAAAAGCCCTGCTTCATGCTGCCTGCGCTACCTAAATACAGAGTCTCGGAAAACTGGCGTGCACATGCGATCCCTCAGAAAGCTGGCGTGCACATCACTTGTGCACGCCAGCTTTCCGAGACTCTTATTTTGTTAGCGCAGGCAGCATGAAGCAGGGCTTTTATTGTGAAGATAGGAAATGTGCAGTCGGCCTTTAGAGTTTTGACGGAAGGGACGGCGCGAAAGTCTGTTGAAATAAAAAGTGTTTCTCGCCTTCCTCTCTGTCATTTTTTCATAATAATGAACTGGCAGCAGCCAGCGTCATCTCACAAGACCCTCGGGTGCCGTGAATGTCAATCAAGCAAGCTACGGAATTTGCCGCCAATGTTTTTCTTGTAAAGTGTATGGAAGCTGGATGAATTAGATGCCAAAAACCAACCACTTTCATGTGGTGTTGTACAGAAAGAACAACTTTTTTTCTCCTCCATTTGAAAATGTGGGCGTTATCATCATTACTGTGTGATTCCAATCAATGCAAGTCATCAGAATCAGGTAATACACCAACTTATATTCTTGTCTTCGTGAAAGAAAGACATCTATATGTGTTACACATGCTTGTATTATCATTAAACACATTTAACTTGTTTACAAAAATGTCTCTTTCATAAATAAATAAATATAAATGATATATATAGATGAGGTAGATCCCCTCGAGTTGGTTAATTGAAAAGTAGCTCGCCTGCAGAAAAAGTGTGGGCACCCCTGTGCTATATCTATTCGAATCCTAACATTCAACTGAATCACTATTAAGGAATTCTGCATACAACTACAGACATGATCCTCACAGAGACTTGTATCCATCCATCCATTTTCTACCGCTTATTCCCTTCTGGGGTCGCGGGGGGCGCTGGAGCCTATCTCAGCTACAATTGGGCGAAAGTCAGGGTACACCCTCGACAAGTCGCCACCTCATCGCAGGGCCAACACAGATAGACAGACAACATTCACACTCACATTCACACACTAGGGCCAATTTAGTGTTGCCAATCAACCTATCCCCAGGTGCATGTCTTTGGAAGTGGGAGGAAGCCGGAGTACCCGGAGGGAAACCACACATTCACGGGGAGAACATGCAAACTCCACACAGAAAGATCCCGAGCCTGGGATTGAACCCAGGACTGCAGGACCTTCGTATTGTGAGGCAGACGCACTAACCCCTCTGCCACCGTGAATCCCTAGAGACTTGTATTAACAGCCATACAAAAATACATGTAAATAACACCTTTTGTACAATACTTTGTTTTGTTTGTGGGCTCATTCCCTTTGTATTCAATAATCACCATCTTTTTTATGTTCTTTGTGCAGGTAGAGCTCGGCAGAAAGCAGGAAGTGGTGGTTTATGACCAGAGTTCCAAAGAAGCCACTCATCTGTCCAAAGATGGCTTTGTGCACATTCTCATGGGGAAGTTGGAAGGCACTTTCCACAAAGTGTCCCTGCTCACTGGTATGTGTGTGGTTTGAGGGGGACATATCTCATGATAGATATTTTTAAATCACTACAACAGCACAGGGCTTCATTGTCCTTCTTGTGCATAAATGTGAGGTGGTCATTACACATATTTGGCCAGTAGATGTCACTGTTTTGCATTACATGTAGAGCGTTTTATCCAAGGAGAGGGCGATACTGCACATTTTGATATTAATTTGATCCACTGTAAATATAGTTTTGTATAAACATTTAATCATCCATCTACAATGGGTATTCAAGTAAATTGTTTAGAAGGCCACATTTCCAGAAAGCTAAGGACGGACTGGGGGGCTGGAGCCTATGCAAGCTGCACTCAGGCGGAAGACAGGGTAGACCCTGGACAAGTGGACCCCAATACAACTAGACGGAGAACATTAACACTCACATTCACACACTGGGGCCAGTTAAGTGTTGCCAATCAACCTCGCCCATGATGCACGTCTTTAATGGTGGGAGGAAGTCTGGGTACTCGGACAAACCCCACGCAGTCATACTGTCATATTCCGGAGACCCAGCGTCCTCATGATTTTGGTCTATTTATTTTGTCAGAGTTACAGAAGTGCTCTGCTCTTTTTAAAGGAACTTTTGCAAAAGTGTGAGTCCCTCCCACGTTTTTTGAACAGAACTCACTTGTCACCAGTTGAATAGCTTTAATTATGAATAAGAAAGGACCTAAAATGGAACCTTGAGGACCACATAGTATAACTAAAGAAGTTGTACAAATGACCGCTGACTTCAGTTATGTAAATCACAAGTTTGGACCCCCGTGTTCTATGTTTGCTGGCAAGGTTCAAATGTCAATGCAAGGCACTGTCACTGTTCAATGGTCCAAGTTTCTCTGCACAGCAGGACCACTATAGTGTTCATAGGAATTTGCCTCATAAATGTTTGTTTCTCAAATTTTCAACTGAATTTATGGACCGTTAAATAGGCCTGACCTATGACTATAACAACATCCAACAATCTAACAAAACAATGCATAAGTAATAGAGATAAATGTAGATTATAAAGCTCCCTATTCTACCATTGGTCTCAATAGTGTCCATAATTAGATCAATCTGCCCCCTATTATCTAGCAGAAGACTGGCACTTAAAAGTGTATGTTCTTGCTCCAGGAAGGCTCTCCAAAGACTCTTTGATATTTAAGCTCCTCAGGAGTCGAGTCTCTCACTTAACATCATCTGAAATAATGCTGAAGTTGAACTGGTGCGCTTATACGTCACAATTATTATCCTGTCATAACCTCCACGAAGCACACTAAGGCTTAATTTAGCAGGAGCCACGAGCCTCTTAATAGTCTCATTGAGTTAATAACATCTTGCGTGAAGCAGTTGCCAGGGCACTATCTCAGCCACATACAGCAGAGGCTTGAATCCATCCTCAAATGTGTCAGCACCCAACAGAAAGCATAATCTGCCTCAGTCAGGATTGGAAATAAGGTTGAAGGGGTGTGCTGCTTGAGTAAATCTGTGTTCTCTTCCCCCAGGATCCTGCTTTTTCATGACACACATTCATAGACACAGACTCCTTAACTAGTCATACAAATGTACACTCAATCATGCATAATATCACACACAATTATACTCCCATTCATTTGAAATGTCTACAGTATTTCTGTCACCATTGAAAGAGCCCCAGTCAGCAATTGTGTCACCGACGTCTTTCTTCACTGTCCCTTCCTTTCTGCTGTTTCCACGACGACAGTGGCAGAGAATATTCCGCAGGAAGACACAGCCAATAGAATTGTTGTTTGGGTGATTGCATGATTTGGGCCAGTGGTGCTTACATGTAACTAGCGACTGTGCACACACTATGCCTTTGATGCGTGCTACAGAATGTAGTTGTGCATATGAGCGGGTGTTGCGTGTACATGTCTGAATTGCAGCATCCATGGGTGTGTGCGTGAGGACGTCACATGGAAAGGCTGCAGGGTGCGTTTGTTTGTGTGTCAGGGGAAACTGCAGTTTCCATGAAAGATAAGGTAAAGGATGGATTCTGGTAGAAAGTAGGTGTTAAAGGCCTACTGAAATGAGATGTTCTTATTTAAACGGGGATAGCAGGTCCATTCTATGTGTCATACTTGATCATTTCGCGATATTGCCATATTTTTGCTGAAAGGATTTAGTAGAGAACATCGACGATAAAGTTAGCAACTTTTGGTCGCTAATAAAAAAGCCTTGCCTGTACCGGAAGTAGCAGACGATGTGCGCGTGACGTCACCGGTTGTGGAGCTCCTCACATCCTCACATTGTTTATAATCATAGCCACCAGCAGCGAGAGCGATTCGGACCGAGAAAACGACAATTTCCCCATTAATTTGAGCGAGGATGAAAGATTCGTGGATGAGGATAGTGGGAGTGAAGGACTAAAAAAAAAAGGCGAGGGCAGTGGGAGCGATTCAGATGTTATTAGACACATTTACTTGGATAATTTTGGAAAATCCCAAATTTGCTTTTTGTGTTACTAGTGTTTTAGTGAGGTTATATGGTACCTGAAAGTCGGAGGGGTGTGGCCACGGGTTTGGTGACCGACAGTGTCTCCGGTGGGAGGAGGTAATAGTTCGCAGCTGCAGGAGGACGCAAGCACCGCTCATGTCTACGGAAAGAGCCGATTTATTGACACTATTTTCTCACCGAAACCTGCCGGTTGACATGTGGTCGGGAACCATGTTCGCTTGACCGCTCTGTTCCATAGTAAAGCTTCACCTTTGGGAATGTAACCAAGGAAACACCAGCTGTGTTTGTGTTGTTAAATGCAGCTGCAACACACCGCTTCCTACCTACATCTTCTCTTCTTTGACTTCTCCATTATTAATTGAACAAATTGCAAAAGATTCAGCAACACAGAAGTCCACAATACTGTGTAATTATGCGATTAAAGCAGACTACTTATAGCTTGGATTGGGCTGCCACCGCGACGTTTTCAACAGGATACTTTGCGGGAAATTTAAAATTGCAACTTGGTCAACTAAACCGTCCGTATTGGCATTTGTTGCAATGTTAAGATTTCATCATTGATATAAAAACTAGTGGGTTTCAGTAGGCCTTTAAACAATCATGAGGTTGGTGTGTATTTCATTATTTTGATGCCACTCCTGTAATGTTAATCTTCACAATATTTTGATGCAAATGTTCTACTGTTTTTACACAGATTGGGGTAGTATTAAAGTAAAGTTACAACAGTGCCTCACAGGCATCCTATATCATTTTAAAAGCCCCTGAAGTGAGCTTCACTCTTAATCTATAAAACTAAATATATGTAGTAAGTCTGTGTGTTGACATCATAGAGCAGGATCAGAGGTCAGATATCGTTCCAGATGTGTGTGTGATGATGACCTCATGATGTTCTACAGAAAAGATTTATCACTGTCTATTGTTTGGATTCTTATGCTGGACTGCTAATGCATCAGGAGATGAAAGTCACATGAAGTCATCTTTACAGCACTTCTGTGGAATGTAACATATTTTATGACTGTTTTCTGAGGTTTTTAAAAGCTACAAATGATTCAGTGAGCCAATGGATTATTTGCAGCAATACTATAGTCTTTCTTTCTTGGACTTATTTGTCTTTACTATAGTAAAAACATATTTTAATATGTCATATAAGAAAGGTGGTATACCACCTTTCTTGAAGTTATCTTAAATATGTAATCATCTCTGCTTTCATCTTTTTATTTTCTTCCCCAACCTTCACATCCCTCTTTCTTTCGTACCGACCAGATTTTACCTGCTAATAGTTCCTGCAGTAAATATTTGCATTATTTCATATCTGATGATTATATGCAAGTCACTTTTTGTACACGCAAGATAACATTCCTGCATGTCAGGTGAAGTCAATTGTAACAGAAATGCATGTTGATACATTTTGCACATTAAAGATGCTAAAAATAATCCAATGGCTGTCAATATGAGTTTTGCTATCTAGATGACAAAGCAAAAAAAGTGTAATATTACATAATTTATCATCAATTATTATGCCTAAAGCCAAGAAAAAATGAGCTTATACACCCAGCGTTAACCGATGGATGAGGGATGCATAACGGATGGCCTAATATATGCCTTTGCAGATGTGTCTCACAGGTCTCATTTTTTGACATTTTTAGTCGCCACACAAGTGTAAAGCTAAGTCAACCAACAACCGATCTAAAATTAATTTGACACCCCTGTTTTAATCACTGTTGTATCGATCAATAAGTGATACTGTTTTTGCTGTCCTTACTTTCGATATTTGTGTCAATCCACCCATCCTTGTTTACTTGTTTAAGAGCTACATAGCATAGTGGTTAGCGCAACTTTTTTTGTATCCTCCCCTTTTGTGTAGTGTACAATATTTAGCTATTCCTCGTCTTCTAGTACTCCATATGTTTAAGAACGTTTATTTGCTGCCATGGAGGCGAGGATAAGTGATTCAGATGCTGGACTGTGAAGGGACAATAACTGTCGAGGACGCCTTTGCGGGACTTAGCTTAAATATGACATCAACATGCATCATCACGATATGATGATAGTAATAAAAGTCTACATCGCACAACCTTAATTTCTATCATTCAACAAAATGATTGATTACGACAAGGCAGCACTTCCAAAATGTGCATGATTTCATAGGACAGGCAGAGTCCCAAAATAGTCATTGTTTGTTAGAACTGACACAAGTGCTCCTGACAGCTTTTGACACATGGCTTGAAATACTTTAATATTGTCACAAGATGTGATGCTGGAAAACATGTGTGCATGCGT